>NW_008649734.1:30686-36095 GCF_000695815.1 Acanthisitta chloris
TTTTTGCATAACAAACCATTCTGCATGGCTTACATTAATTTTGCTAATTCCCTGCCTTTTTCAAGACTAGCTGGACCTACTCATGTGTGAGGGACTGCTCCCTGTGGAACAGGTGTGATCTATTCCTGGACCTTGAAACCTGTTCATTTATATAGCCTGTAATTTCTTTACCCAGGTAGCAAGTGACACCTTTTCCAGTTGTGAGAAATGAGAAACCATTCTGCATGGCTTACATTAATTTTGCTAATTCCCTGCCTTTTTCAAGACTAGCTGGACCTACTCATGTGTGAGGGACTGCTCCCTGTGGAACAGGTGTGATCTATTCCTGGACCTTGAAACCTGTTCATTTATATAGCCTGTAATTTCTTTACCCAGGTAGCAAGTGACACCTTTTCCAGTTGTGAGAAATGAGCTCTCACAAACATGTTTTATAAGAAAACCAAATCATTGAAGCAAAAAGAAACTTACTTTATTTGCAATACGAGTCATCTGAGTCGGATGCCCCTTGAGAAAGAGATCACACCCTGCCACAAAACCCACAACCTTTTACACCCTATCCCGTTTGCGTCACCCTTTGTGCCATTTCCCCATGGGTTGGTACTCAGGCCTCACATTCTTCCTGCCTGCCTAATTCCTGCCTCTTTTCCCCTCACAGCCCCTGCCCCCACACTAGAGAGGTTCTACTGAGAACACCACCCCAGACATAACAGAAAAAAGCCCCATCCAAACCCCTCCAAGTTACCACCCCCCTTGTTTTTATCTCTTCACCAACATTCAAGAAACAAAACTAAGTACCATAGCTATTACTGGACCTGCACAGTTTTCCACACTGGCTGAAACAAAACTTCATATCACACACAGTGAAGCCCATTCCTAAGGAAAAACACAAAACTATGTTGCAGCAGTAACTAAAGCTCCAACTACTGTTTATCACATGAACTCCTTTCTGCCTCTCCAGTCTTTCATGTACAGGACGAACTTCTCATCCTGTACAGAAAGGACTGTACAACTGAAACTCATACAGACACTTTCTAGAAGAGGATGCTGTATTTAATTAGTCCTTTTTATAGGTGAGGAGCTCAGTCTAGGAGAACTCTCTAACAGAGTTTCTTCTATGCTCTGAGCAGTGGTTCTACTGCATGATCTGGGCTCATTTCCCAAATCTGGATCACCAGTACCTGCCCTGAGACAACATCCAGCTCTGCAGATCCTTTCCTTCTACCCTTCTGATACAAAGAAAGTAAAATAGCAAAGCATTTTATCAGGATGTTCTTTAGAAGACCATATGTTAGCAAACCTGTTAGCATACTTGTAGGATTGCATATACATAAGTGATAAAATTCAAGGAGAACTAGAAAATAAGAGGAAGATAAACTGAATACTACCAGTTCTGAGGACTAGCAACAGGAAAACAGGACTATAGAGTATGGGTTAAACCCAAAGGTAAAAAGTTGAACCCGATGAAGACTACCAGCCTTCCTCCTGAAGACCCCAGGCAACCACCAGAGGTTGTTGGACCAGCACCAAGTAGGAGGAGACAAAGGAGGAGAACATGATCATGATCTCCGGAAACTATGATAATATACAGCCATTCCTGGAAATAATGAATATGTATGAGCATTTATTGGACATAAACTATTAAGTTTTTACCCCTGGTGGCACAAGTTTGGTGGAGCGATCCCCCTTGTGCCCAGCACTGAATAAACAAATACCTGCTACTCAGAGATACAAGTCTGGGAGTAGTTCTTTTCCAGATTTGTTGGCTTCACTTCAATCTGGACGATTTGGAAATGGACAAAAGATTTTCTGTAGAACAAACCAGTGCTTTGCAGTACTAAGCACACATGAACTTGTCTCTTCTTGTACATTTTGGACTTCATGCAATACAGAAAAAACTACCTTTTATTTTTTTCTTTCCCCTGAGCTAACAATATATTTACCGACAAATTTTTAAAGGAATTATTGAAAAGAAGCTTTTCAGCCACTTATGTTTTTTTGTAAAGCAACAAAATCTTTTCCATCTTCTGTATCATCTTCACTTTTGCCATCTAATTGCCTTTAAAATGCTGCAATTCTAGTAAGAGCACAGAGTACAGGCTCACCCATTCAATCATAATTTACATTAGAAGATAAATATTTGAAATAAAATCAAAAGAGCAAAATAACCACTCTAGAATGCAAATAAGTGCTAGGTTTCATGTTTTCACAATACTAGCAGCATAATAGTGCAAAGCCAACTGCACATCCCTTCTTTTCTTGTGTCCTTCATAAACTATATGTAATAGGAAAACATTGCAGTTTTGTTCACTCCTTAAAGCTCTTCATGGAAACAACTTATTAAAATTAATGAAGAAATTTTACATTTTGTTAAATATATATATAGTATTATCAAATATGTTTCTGGCCCTGCAAAATTAAGGCAAGCAAAAACCCCAAAATGCTTCTGATCAAACAAATATACATGTTTATTAGCGAATGTTTCCATGTTTTAAACATGCAGTGGTTTCACAATTCTTTGGTTCCTCCTGTTTCCATTAGCGTGCCCTCAAGATAACACAAGCCCGCTGTTAAAAAAATATCTCCACAGATAAACAATTAAAATATAGGAGCTGTGTCTTCCACTGTTACAATTATCCACATTATTCTGTTTGAATATAAAGTAGTAACAGAAAAACAAACATGAAAATTCTGTTAGTACAGCTAATTGCTTTTTAACATAGATTTCATGTACAGAGAAAGTAGTAGCACAAATAGAACACTAAATAGAAAGATAGTGTACTTAATTTGAAACTCTTGCAATTTCAGTAACTGTGAATTACCTACTTGCAAAATATACACAGTACATATAATGTGCACAAATACACACACACACAATGCCACTGCATGCTTTTTTTTTTTTTTGGACTAAAATATAACTTCAGGTTCACAAACCTTCGTCCAGAACTGGTGACAGCTGTAGTCACATCTGTGCACTAAAGGTGATCAGCAACATAGTCTGTTAAATATAAGCCATTCCACCATGCAGTTCTCTAGGATCTAGTGCTTTGAACAATGAAATGTTGGACCAGATTGCTCTCTTGGAGAGCAGAAAATTATAACAAGAAAAGTAGAGAGAAGAGCCAAGATTTTCTTTAGTGACAACAGAATGGATTTTTTTTAAAATTTTTTTTAGCTATAATATTCCATATTATTTGACTGGAATAGTCAGTTTTATTTCTAGAGCTAACAGCTTTAATATGATCTTATGCTGCATGTAGCTCTATTAATTTCTGCTACCATTATTGGGACAGGTATGGGGACCATTCTCAGTGAAAGCCACAGGGCTGTCCCATTTTTTTCTCTCCTCAAGCATTTAGAGCACCAATCTTATTTGTTAGGTTTTGGTGGGAGAAAGAGAAACCTGCTGCTGAGGTTCTTCCTTGCAAACACAAGCAGGTACTTTCCACTGTGTCCCACTCCTCCAGCAGTCAGATGGGACTGTGTCAGACCATGGTGCCAGGATTCAGAAAGCTCAGGAAAATGGAGCAGACAGGTAGCTGTACTTCTCAAAGAGACCCTCAAGACTTAAAAGCACAGCAAAACTCATTCAAGGACCTTCAAAACCCAACCTCAAGATAAAAGACAAACTCCACAGAAAGATGTAACAGGATTATTTACCGTCTGAAGGAACCACAGTTGACTTGGCATGCATTGTAGTGAAAACAAGCACACCCTGAATGCTTTGTAATTAACAAATGTGTTGTGATGACTTTTTATTACAGTTTACTGACAATTTTGAAGGCTATATTGTCATGATTTGGAAATTAAAAATAAAAACCAAACCAACAACATCAACAACTTTTATATGTTCCCAGAAGCCTGGTAAGTTTGATACTCAGGTCCGTGTCCTGGAATATACTACAGCTCTTACCAACCAGCCACATTTTCACAAATTTATGGGGTCTCAGATCTGTGTCCTGGAATATACTACAGCTCTTACCAACCAGCCACATTTTCACAAATTTATGGGGCTATTTGCTATAAATGTGACTTGATCCTAGATGTCTTAGTGAAAAAAAAAAAAAAGAAAAGATTAAATTCTTACCCATAAAGCAAGTAGCTCAAGTGAAAAAAAAAAGAAAAGATGAAATTCTTACCCATAAAGCAAGTAGCTCTGGTATTCATTATGAATTTTCTTGGTGTATCTATTTGTAACAGTGCAGAGCTAGTCATAGCTTATCATAGTTATTTATCAATATATTTTTTAATTAGTCTTAAAAAATGAAGGTAGGTGCAACAACACACACACAGAAATACATATGCTGTATAACTTCCATCAACATGAAGGGAAGAGGAAATGTCACCTTAAAAATGAGTCCCCACAATGCACATACAGACACTGACAGCACTGGAGGATTTGTCTTCACAAGGGCTGTTAAGTTTCAGTAACTGAGAATTGCTAGACCTTTACAAGATAAATCAGCACGAGCAACTGAATTACAACTCAGAGCCTGTCTAACCATGTTCCTTATCTGAACAGCCAGGACTTTCTTCCAGCTCTTTACTTTTTGTGTTTAAGACTGAACTGTAATCTTGCTTATATCGTCTTCTTTCCCTGTGACTTAATTGGATAATCAAGAGAACGTTTAGGTATTAACACTAGAGTGCGGAGTTATCCCAACTCATAACAACCCCACTATTTTTACTGCTTTAAAAAACAAGCAAACAATACACTTGGTATTTTAAAAACAGACAAAAAAAAATTCTATTTAGAAAAATAATTGCTTTATTTTTGCCACTCCTTCCTGATCAATTGCCCAAGTCCTACATACCTTTCAGAAAACAATTTACACACTGCAGAATAGCTTATCGAGTGAGGTGGCACATTTAGTCTTATGACCATTCCTTGGTACCATGACTAGTGCCTTTGACCAGCATAAAGTGCCATGCTGTAACCTTCCAAATGCTGTGACAGGACTGCAAGCCCTGCCTGCCCCAAGGCCTGTCTCATGTCAGAATGGGGATGAAGCTGGTTGACTTGGAGTGGGGCATGTCTTGCCAGGTGTTTAGGCTGTGGGTTGGGCTTCTGTTGTTGGTGAAAGAAGTCTGTCGCCTGCTATTGCTGTTTGAATCTTCTTTACTCAGTGTTTGCTTTATTTTTTGGCAGCAAGGGAAGCTCTGTATGCAGTCTTGAAGGAGGTGTCCACTGAAGAACATGTAGATCCATGGGTTGCAGCAACTGTTCAAACTGGCCAGCAGAGCTGTAACAGTAGTCGCAGTGTTTTCAGAATCTGGAGAGAGGGGAAGAAAACTGTTTAATCATCAAAAAACATTTGCCCCATTCAGTTAATTGCTTCATTAACTGAGTTCTAAAAGTTGAGTCACAGCATTTGAAATGAACATAATCAGAAAAGTTCTTTTTAATGGAGG
>NW_008649735.1:0-7273 GCF_000695815.1 Acanthisitta chloris
AATCTTCCTGGCTGTAATTTAAGGAAGCCCCTGTCTGCTCCCCTTCGGTTCTCGGAGTCCCGGGGGGAGCAAGCTGAGAGCAGTAATGACAGGCTGTACAGCTTCGTGGTAGTGTTTCTGTCCCCAAAATGACTACTGAAAGCCTCTCCTTCCAGGGTGGCTGCTTTTTATTGACACAAATTTGTCATAGTATTTTTTTTTTAGATATCTCTGAGCAGAAATGCATGGAGGGCTGGCAATACTGCTTGAAGATGTCACTTAGGAAGGGAGCACGCTGCCATCCTGTTGTGTTGTGTGAGCAAGACTTAGGATATTGACAGGGAATATAGGCAAGATCAGCCTAGAGTAGCTGCTTGTTTCCTTAAAAAAAATGAATCTCAGGGAACTCTGCAATCGTAATGAAAAGAATTATGGGGGATTTTCTGAATGGCATTACCTGTCTCATAAAGTGAGATACGTGTTAGGAAAATATCACAGTTCCCCTAATCCTGTTTTCATTACAATATTCTATGTAAATTCTTCCCTTGGATGGGATTATTACAAAAATAACATATGCATAGGAATTAGAGAAGACTAAACAGGTTCTTCCTTCTACATACAGTAACATCATAATCAATAAGATGCTGCACTTCATTGCAGTCAAAATATTTTGAAGTCCTTAGAAGAGATTTTTGGGTTCTGAACTAGGCTGTTATCATGAAAATATTCAGGGAAAAAAAAATACCCTGTTCGTTCGGGAATGAGTATCATTTTCTTTAAAATTGCATTTTTACTGTTTTGTACTCTAGGGACATAAAGAATCAGGGTCATGTTGCCAGCGTGCTGTGTTGCTTTGAATGCTTTTAAGCAATTAATAAATGGATGGTTATGGAATGCTAAGTCAGGCGAACGTATATGTTTGGAGCATGGTTGGATCATTATTGTGTGCTTAATAGTGACAAGTAAATAACTTAGTGTTCATGAAGAGCACTAGATTGACTGCACCGAAACGGAATAGACTAATATCTGGAATAGCCATTAAATATATAATGGCAGCACAAACTTTTTCACTCAGGGCAGACATTACCTTATTCCTTCAGTGCACTTACAGTAAGCAGAAGGGTAGTTGGCTCTTCGTGCCCACTTGGTCCTCAGCCTGTTTTCTGAGGTCGCCAATAAATAGATACGCCTGAAGGGCCTGGATCCTTATCATTGCATAATCACAGACCAGGGTGTAATTCTTCCTCTCAGGGCTTCGCAGGTGGTGCTTGTGACATTGTTGGCTCTTGAATGAGAGAATGTGGAGCCTTGAACACATGGGATTTTTTAACAGCTTGAGAAATAATTGCATTATATCTGTAATGCTTAAGAAATGTATGACAGTGATTTATAAATTCATGTATTCTCCCTCACGTCCCTTTCCAAAATCCCCCATTGTTGCAATCTGATCTTTGTATTGCAGTTTTCCATAATGCTTTAGCTAAAAGCTTGTGAAAAATAATAATGAAAATAAACAGATTGGATTTTTTTTTATTCTTATGTGTTCAGGTAGTTGTCTGCCAGGATTGAACTGAATATTCTAGCTTGCTTGATATTTCTGATATGTGTAATGAAGCTTTATAATGCCTTTACTTTCTGACTAGCCACTTGAAGAATTGCAGTGTGCCTTCTAAGTCTGACTGCTGTTTGTCAGCACTTGAACTCACTAACCTTTGAGGACATGAACAGCAGCTCTAGTGTTTTTCAAAGCATTTAAACTGAATTAAGCATTTAAGTACGGTGCTTAGACTATGTCTCAACCAGTTGTGATTGTGTGAATTAATCTTTTTTATGAAATATGACCACAGGTTACAGCAAGTGCAAAAATGCAGGGGCTTCTCTCTTGGGTATTTTTTGATTAAATGTACTTAAGAGTGTGATCCTGATCCAATTTGGTGACCTATGTTTTGCTACCCCGTGGGCATGTCCTTATCTATTGTTATTAGGCTCAGTCAATAAAATGAAGCTCAGGTGTAGGCATTTGCAGACCTCTGGTCTAAGTTAGTGACTTTAATTTGTGCTGTTCATTTCAGCAAGAGCAGGAGTCTCTCTCTAGATGAGACTCTTGGGCAAAATTTCATAATTATGTTATTTTAGAAACTTGAGAATTTATAAAGTGATCATCTCTAAAGAGTCTCATCCAAAACCCATTGAAATTAATGGCAGTAATGCACTGATTCCAGTGGCCCTTGGACCAGGTCCTAGAAGTTAAGGGTGCTTGATAGTTTATGGCTTTGGATCAATAACCATGATACAATATTTTTTTTTCTGTCCCTGTGATTGTAGCTTTAGTTGTTTGAAAATGCAGAGAAATGTTTTGCAAAATATTGAAAGAAAAAGCTCTACATACACTAGATACAGCTCACAACTTCATGTAAATCATTAAAGGTGATTTCATCTTGGGCACCCTGACACACATCTGTTGGAGGAAAAAAAGAGGATAACCCTAAAGTAAAGGAATTAAGCATTCTAGGAGACACTATTGTCAATTTTACCAGTATTTAATTTGCATCAGGCAGAAGCTGACCATGCAGGAACTGGAGGAGGAGGCATCGTGGAAGAAGACAAGGGCTTTAATGGAAGTTGAATATCTGCCCTTCTGCATCTGGACATCTTCCCTCAAATATGGAATGTATTTTCGGATTTCTTGTAGGAGCAGTGCTACAGGTGGTGCACAGACAGGCTGAATTTGTTTGAAATCTAAACACATATAGTCAGGAAAGCAGTGTTTGCAAGTTAGAATTCTGTCACTTGTTTCTGAAGATCAGCGTGAGTCTTGACAAGCTGAAAAAAAAATCTTCCAGAAGTGAGTGGGTATATTGTCACAAAGAGGGAAGTATATTCATGATATGGGATTGAGATTATTTAATTTTCTCTTAACTACGACAAATAACTCGTGATAATCCTGATATAGTGTCATCTTTGTGTGGTAATACACACTAATACCTTTAAATAGTGGGTTGGCATAGAAGGATGAGCTCTGGAAAATGCACAGGACTCCACAAAATCTGAAGGAAAAATGTAAGCTTTTTGATATTTAATACATATTTGCCTTTTCCTATTCTGCGACTAAATAGAAAGTGCCTTGCCTAATTTATCTGACAAGAAATTAAAGTATGTATAAGTAGACTTTCTCTCTGTTTTCTTCTTTTACTAAAAAATTACATGTATTTTCAATAAAACTCTCAAAGCTTAAGAAAGTTGTACAGGTTGTGCACCAGCCTGGGTCATTCTTACCAGGACCCTGAGCCTCCAAATAAAGATGCCTTTTCCAGAAAGCACAGTCAGAAAAACGCAGTGGTGTTGACAAAGTCAACTCATGTCTTGTTCCTGTAAGCAGAAACAAAAGTTAAAAATATTTTTGCTAAGGACAGAGAACATATTCTGGAAACAGGAGAGCGCATTTGTTTCAGTGATGCAAAATAAGGTGTCTGTCCACTGGAGCTCAGGTTCAGTAGCACATGATGGTCCTCAGAGAAGAACAAACAGCTATTGGTTGCTGTCTAAAAAACTCCACTGTAACAGAATTGAGCAAGGGCATCCCCAACCCCTAAAAGAAGTACATGTGATGTGTTTATCAGGCCCTTTGTCTTAGGAGATATAGATTCAAGTCACTTCAGCAGCATCTGGATTTGCACAGGGAAGTATGGTGTGCCAAGCCAAGTGGAGCCTCTGGGTGTGAGCTCTGTCATGCTTCTGCGTGCTCTGAGTGCTCAGTTGTCTGGAGCCTCATTTGCACTTTTGTAGTGCTCAAAACGGGTCAGATAAGGTGGTGGTGTGGTCATCTAAGGGTAACAATCAGCTGAACACACAGGAGATGTCAGGGTCTGAAAGAGGGTGCCATTTACAGCAGACTGAACTGACAGACATTTCTTCTCATATCATTAGATGAGCATGTGTCTGGCATATGTTGAGGTAGTTGGGCAATTTCCTACCTTTAAATATTACCAAGTACTTGTGCTGTCTGATATTTGCAGAGAGTGTGGCATTAAAATGCAATACACTATGTGTATGGATGATGATCACTATTCTGCTGGCGACGTTCTGCTTGGAAGGGACATGTTTCTTTAAATAGTCAGTGCCCTCTTTGACTTTCACGTAATATGACTCCATTTGTGACATAACCTCTTTTTGCTGTAGAGTTTTGTAAACTTGAAGGGAATAATCTAAAAGTTAAGTGTTTATGTTAATTCTGTGCTGGCTTCTCCGCTGATGTTAAGATGTGGGTGGGGAGAGGAGAGAAATCATGTATTCACTGCACCCACTCCTCTGGGTGCGGATCCCAGACCTGCAGAATGTATAGCCTCTAAATATCTCTGCAAAGTGATTAAAGCCAATTTCTGGCATATGTCTTGTAATTTCATGTATAACTTCCCCTATGCACACTGCAAAACACACTGTTATGGAATCTTTTGATTCAAATGCCAAACATGCTCTATCAGCAGGGAAAAATTTGTTTTTTAATCTATCCAGGGAGGAGTTTCCATTTACAGTTGAGGAAAGAGGGGTAAGGCCCTATCCTTTGATATGGTTCTCACCTGGAGTGAATTACTCAAGTCTGTGGAGGGGTTGGGGTATCATATCTTGGTGATAACTGTGAACAAAATGTTTGCAATAGGAAAAAGGAGAGGAAAGCGCTAGCTGAGAGAGATTTAATGGTGGCATTCATACAATATGTCATCAATGTACTGTTTATATTGTTTTAATTAAATTTGTGTAACTATTTGGGATGACAACATAAATAGCATTGCATGTATCAAGGCTACAAAACACCATCTCACATTAATGATCTGAGCATGATGATGCATGAGTGTCTCAAGCTTTGTTCTCTGCTTTCAATTTCATTGCTTTTATGGACATTTCTGTGGCACATGGCATAAGAACAATGCATTTCAGCAAACTGCAGAAGCTGGTAGCCAAACAGCTCTTCGATGAAAACTCAAGTGGAGACCATTGCTGTCACAGGAAAGAGGTTACTTTTCCTTAGGAAGGGTTGAACCATTGTATACAGAGGTCTGGCCCCAGGGAATCAGGTGGTAGAAGTTAACAGAGTAAAACCCACCATGATCTGTTTTAGCTCAGATAATTTTTGGAGCATCTGGGGTAACAGAGAGGTGTGCTGAGGCCAGTGACCATGGATGTGACTTAGTCCTGTGGAAAAGTGTATTAATAGGTAGCAGGGCTCCTATTTCAGACCATGGGATTCCAAACTGACGTGATATAGTGCACATATATCCCTTTTTTTCCATTCATTTTTGTACAAGGAATACTGGAACTAAATGAGTGTCAGAGCCTCAAGCTTTTCAGGAGCCAAATGCACTGTTCTCTGATTTGTGGGTCCAGCTGAGCTAGAAATGAGATTTGCAGTACTTTCATGGTCCCTGGACTCCAGCAGTAATGGACCTGGCTCCTGAAGCAAGCCAGTTCAGCCACACCATCGCTCTCACTTAAAGAAGGTAGTGCCCCTAAGAATAGGCGGAATATATTTTCAGTCACGCTGTGTCTCCCCTTGCCATACTACTGACACTTGTGAGATATCTTTGCTAAACAGGGACTCCTTATGTGCAGTGGATTGGGTAAGATCTGCTGGATTTGGGGACTGCTAGATGCTGCCTGCTGAGTGGAAATGGGACATACTGACTGGCAAACACTTTATTTTTTTTTTTCCTGTGGGATGGAATAACCATGTAATCTCATTGCTAAGTCAATGATTGGTGTGCAATTTGTGCCATTAGTTTTTCATTACCATCAGTCTTTACTTTTGACAATTTTAGCCACAGTATTTTTCAAACAAGGTTTTTCAAATGTGAAAAGGAAAGTAGCAAATTAAAGGCAAATATCCACCTTCTGCCTGAAAATTATACTTACAAAGATGAGGGCTAATTCAGCAGGGTTGTCCAAATTGTTGTTACTGAGGCTCCTGAGAGATGAAGGCCCAGATAATGGACTAATTGTTTTAAAGTGAAGGTCATGAGTTTGAGGGGTAAGATTAGAAAACTTAGGTTTCCTACTGTGGCCATGGTACTTCCCTTAAATAAATAATGAGTTCTAAGATCAGAGGACCATTAGGATTATCCTCCTCTTACAATATAGGCCATATAATTCACTTGGGGATTTTTGCCTGCTCTGCTGCGAACTAGAATATGTACTTTAGAAAACTCTTCGATCTTGTCTTAAGGATCCTGTAAAATCCTCCTCCCTGGAAAACTTTTCCCTGTGACTTGCTTGAAATCCCTCTAAAAGTCCATTGCTATTTCCAGCTTAAACTCTGCTGACCCCGCAGCTGCTGATGCTGTGAGAGCAGCAGCTCCTGGGTTTTGCATACACTGCTCTCCTACAATACTTGTCCAGCTATGGACACGGACTCGGGGCATCACAGCGGGACAGGAATATCAAGGCTTTCTGACTTCTGTGGCTATCCAGGGGATCCAGCCCTTGTATGAAGGGCTCTGATGGAGTAGATCCTGCTGGAATCAGAAGTCTTGTTTGCTTGCTTCTTTGCAAGTGGGTCTGCCAGATTCCTGTGCTGTGTCACCGAGTAGCTGGTTCTGCAGAACACTTTTTGAACTATTGGCTGAACTAATTTTCTTCTTTACATCCTTCTTTTTTGTAAGACCATTTTGCTACAGTCCCCAGCAGAGGAACTCATCCTGTCTGCCTGATTAAGTTATTTCCAGAATCTCATTTTTTTTTATTAAAGAATCACAACCATATATCTCTAAAAGAATCTATTTGTTCTATCTTTTATGTCCTTGAAGTAGATGTGTGTTTTAATTTACCATTTATCTAGGGTAGGCCTCAGCTTCGGCTGCAGCTTCACTGAACTGCAGAATTATGTGAAGATTCATACACACAATAGGTGTCTAAGTAACCATTTTACATCCAAAACCTCCAGGGAGAAGTAGTAAGAGGCCCCTTTTGGGATGCTAATTAACTTCCTTTCCACTGTTTACTGCTCCTGCTTTCACAGGGAATTTAACGTTTTTCTAGCAAAGAATACATCTCTTTCTTTACAATTTTTACTCTATATGAAGGGACAGTTTTTCACAGAGTAACAGTGTGGTACAAAATACAACATTTAACATTTTTCCTGCGTTGTGATTCAGACATGCACTCTTTCATATCTTAAGAGCATTGTGTAGGAATATTTTAGTATAATGTATAATATAAAAATATTAAGCTCTGTGTTTCTGTGGGGTCGTCCATATAATTTTAAAGTTCTGTAAAAGCACCTTACGTTTTGCTTTCCACTCTT
>NW_008649735.1:7296-15752 GCF_000695815.1 Acanthisitta chloris
AATAATTTGCAGGAGGTTGACCAAGATAGAAACTCAACTTTCTCTATTTTATCCCCATCCACTTTTTCCCTTTCTAAAATGTGTAAGCAGGGCCAAATTCCGTGTTGTTGGTGAAAATAGTCTGGAGGGATGCACTAGTAGCAGGAAGACTTTATGCAACGTAGTAAATTAATTAGTTATACCTACTATTAACTAGGTACTATTAAGTAGCAGTAGATACATAAAGTGATACAAAGGGTTTTACATTCCAGATCTTTAAACTTAGCCTGGCTGTTCCTCATTTCTTGCTGCGAAGCATGCTAATGGTATCAGCTGCAGATCACTTATTTTCTTTTCCTTTATTTAAATAAAAAGAAAATGTTTCAAGTTAGGTCCCTGAGCTAAAGATTTGCTTTCCAAAAGCACCAAGTGATTTGCATTTTCTGTCAACAACGGTGGGAATTGCTGAATGCTCAGCACTTTAGAGAGCCAGCCCACCTATGAAAATGCAACGTGCTCCTATGAGGAGGAGACCTAGAATTGCCACTATTAATTAAGAACAAAGGCATTCATCGTTACTTGCTTTAAAGTTTCAAATTGCCTGGTGGAATAAAATGCTGATTTTGCTCAGCCTTTGGGACAGAGATCCCTTCAGGATCAGTGTCAGTATTATTGGAATTAAATATCCTTTAGAATTTGATTATTGCATCTCAAAGATCTTGTAGTTGAGAAATATGCAAGGTACAGGTATTTTAAAAAACAGTCAATTAAAAAAGAGTCATTTTTGTAATTAACACATAACTGGAAATGGTATGCTTGACCTTGGCAAAAATAACAGCTTGTGATGTAAACAAAAGGAGAGAAACGTTGGGAGTACTATGTCCCTGGGGCCTTGTTACTCAAGGCAGGTCTGTCTGGCTGGCACAATTATGTCACTGGTGGGTATCAGGAGGTGTTATCTCAGTGTCAGCAGAAGCCCTTAGTTTCATTACAGCAGCAAACAGATGTAATAAAGGGTCTTTCATTTAAAAGGGATAGTTTACTTGAAGGGTAGAAAGTGTGTTTCCCTTAACCAAATTGAGTTCAAAAGTTTGGTATTTTTAGAAATAAATTTTTCATACGTTACAGAGCAATTTACAGATTAAGCCACCTCTGAATATTAAACTAGATAGACTGAATGGCTGCTCTTGATTTGTTGTTTGTTGGTTTGGGTTTGGTTTTTTTTTTCTCTCAGCTTTTTATGCATTCCTGTGTCTTTATTCTCTATCTTCTACAGTTTTGTCATCTTCATTCTCAAAGTGCTGCTCCTAGAATTTGATCTATTGCTTCAGGAATAATCTCACTGTTGCTGTGTATACTAGTAATTTTATCTCTTTTCTTCGAGCCTTCTGTTCAGAATGGAGGAAATTAATTTGATCTTTGTGCTGTACTGCTGGGAAAGAGGGAAAAGAGGCAGAGAGGAGATTTTCAGGCTACAACAAGGTGTGAGACACTAGGATTTGTGGCAAAAATAAATTTTCATTTGCCTTCCCCAGCTGAATCTCTCTAGCTACAAGCAAATCTGGTCATTCTTGGTAGGCCAGTTGGACATACATAGCCTGGTCATTTGGCTGATTCTGTGTGAGGTAAATAATTTTAGCTGAACAGCTAGCTACTTAAAAAGCTGGGACACGTTAGAGCAGATAATAGTGTCTTGATATTGAAGGTGCTGTTGGTGTAGGTGGAGGCTTGGTCTCAATATAAGAGCAGGAGTTGCCGTCCACAATAAATCTATTGGATTCCAATACATTACTAAGGTTTCTTAGGATGTGTGAATGCTCTGTACTCTAATTACACTGAGCGATTAAGCAGCAAGAGCAGAGACACATGGGACAAGAAGGGTGAATGATAACCTGCTTTGAAAAAACTAACATGAGTCTGGGATTAGAACATCCTATAAATGTTAATGGATGTTACTCAAGGGAGAGGAAGTTGTGTGTGGGAGGCATGAGGTGACATATAGCTTAAATATATAGCCAGCCATTAATACAGTTAATACAGTCTATAGTCAACCTGCTACATGAACTAATAACTCTTTAAGTGATTTCCAGTTCAGAAATACTGATCAGGACATTGAGAACTGAATTGAAAATGTTATAAAAGCAGAGGAGAATGTAGTAAGGAAGACAACACAGAAAAGATTTCTCCTTTTGCCTTTGGAAAGTATTGACTATGGGCAAAACATTGTTGATGCCAGGCATTGAGAGTTTTTTATTTTTTTAAGTTCTCAGGGTCTGTGCTCCTACGAGGGAGCACAATTTCCTCCTACAGTTTCCATCTCTGAAAATTACTCAGTTTGTGTGGATCTCACAAAGGAGATGCCAACAGTGAGTCATCTGGTCACCAGCATTGTCCTAAGGCTTTCAGCTAGGTCTTGCAAAAGCTATAGTGATGCGTACTCTGCTGAACAACAGTTATTTGCCTTTGGTAAAGCCTCCCAACACAGTGGGGAAGGCAGAGTTTAAAATGAAATGAGCTTCATTTTCTGACGCTGAAATCAAGTTTCAAAATCAGTACTATTGCAAATGATTGTGGAAATTCAGCTTCACATTTGAGAAATGGATGTAAGATGCAGTGAGTTGATTTATCAGATTAGGGTTTCAATAATTGTTATGTTTTAGTTGTAAATTCTGAGGGTGTTGAATAAACTCAGTTGAAAGACTCTGCCATCAAATGTGTGACAAGGGCATAATAGTGTGCTTTTCTAGGTATTAAGCCTCAAGAGATGCTATTCTAAACCTGAAACTTATACCTGTATGATCAATCACAAGCATGGCAAACCTGGCTATTTTATTCATCCAAATGAAAACACATGCACTTGTATTGACACAAGTATTACAGGATTAATTAGCAATAAAAATGCTATATGAGAAACAATTATCTGGTTAGATAGTTAAGTGTTTCTGTCAGGAAGCAGATGTTAAGGACACAAATAACAGGAGGCTGCACTAGTACATAATCTTGTTTGCTCCTTTGTCAGGTGAGGGTTAAATGCATCAATGCTGAGGACACACAGAAGTAGCACAAGGAAGAAAAAAGACTGGTCTAGGTTGAAGCCAGTCATGTATCTATAGAATGAGTTGATGCTTCCTAAAATGTATGTCCTTAAAATTCATGTCCATCCATATGGTGCTGAAAATTATTTCATAGCCTCTGATACACCATTGCTGTCTTATGAATTTAAATCCACTCTCTGGGCAATGGGGGTTGAGTGAGGTATGGTGGCAGATATGTGATTTTTTGAACACAGAAGAGGTTATTGGACAGTCAAACCACATTTTTGTTACCTGAATATGAGCCAAAGCTGTGACTCAATGGAGCCCCAAGTACTGGCTTAGTTGGTGAAAAGATTAAGGCACAGGAAGAAGGGCAGTTCAAAGCACCTTAGCAGCTGATGTTTGGCAGCATGAATGCCTCCTGCTTTCCTCCCCTCTCCCTTAGTTTAGTCAATGCTGAAATAATGCTGGTAAGGAAGGCTGGTCCAAGGATTGTTCACCAACAAAATCCCATTTAAGCCTCTAAGAAAGGTATTAAATGGGATTTAAGGAACATCTTGGCCTACACCGGCCCTCAGCTCAGGGAAGAATTTCATCCCAAGTTTAAAAAATGTTTAAAAAATATGTTTTCAGTAATCACATTATAGAATCATGAGACTAAGCAATAGAAAATACCTAGTAAGTCATTGTGTTAAATTGTTGCTACACTGACTATGCCACAAGAGTGTGCTTCCTACTTGGTGTTCTGCCCAGGCAATGCGCTAAATTTTTCAGTCTAGGGAATTCCCATAGTAAATTTTGACCCTGCTGCACTTGGTTTGATCATGGCCTTGTATAGGAAGAAAACCAGTATTTCCTCCACACAAAGGGCTCCATGCAGCCTTGCTGCTTTCTGACTATAGGCCATGGTGACGAAGAAAAGCAAGGGTTATGCACCTTGTATTTCTATTTCACCTCATGTTTATGTCCAAGAGTGTATTAGTCTCTTTTTTTGTCCATACAAAAGTGAGTTCTGCCAACTCACCAGCACAGGTGAGTTGGCAGAAGAGTCACTGTGGACAGTTAGTAATGAATTGAATGTATCTCCTCTTTGGGGCTGTTTGCTGGGCCCAAGGTAGAAATTTATTGCTTCTTTTTTCAATATTGTTTTGCTCATTTTACTTTTATTTATCTATTTAATTCCATGCCCTCATGTTGTGCAATATATAGATTGTAATTATAAATTAGAGTGCTTATAAACAGAATTTTATTTGCTGATTTTCTGTAGAAACCTTTTAGTTGCAGGTCAGTTTCAGAATAATTTGTTGACCTGGAACACTGTGTTTTGAAAAGTAAAATTAGACAAACCACTCTTACTTTCTGCAGCAAACCAATATTTTTTATTTTTTTTTAAAAAAGGTAAACTATTCACAAAATAAATTGCCAAGCTCTGAACATATAATTTCAAATTTGATTCATACCAAATTAACCTTCTGCCTATGAGTCCTTCCATTTGTTTTCCTTTCAGATTATTGAGTCACGAAAACCTTTGAGGTTTTGGTTTTCCATCCCAGCTTGGCACAGGGAATTCTTTTGAAATCTTGAATTTCCACAAGATGGCAAAGCAATTCGCTATTCAGATGTGTTTATAATTACACTTGCTGAAAATTGGAGCTTTTTTCCTTCTTGGAGAAGCAAGCATCTCCCAGGTCAGATATCCTTCCTCTCCCTGGCCCTGGGCTTGGCTCTTGTATTTCTCTCCCTTGTCTATGACAACATTCCAGTAGGAGTCTGGAGCTTTCTGTGCATGGGGAGAGCTGGCTGCTCAAATGGGGGGAAGGCATCACTCAGGTGTCTGCCTGCATGAGAACAGTGGCATTGATGCTGTGAAAGGGGCAGGGAAGATGCTGCTTGTCTGAGGAGTGAGTTAGGCTGCGAGTCCTGGGGAGCAGAGGTGCAGGTTCTTCTCTGGTGTGGTGCTCCCATATATAATCCCTTCTCACCCTGGTGAGTTTTGATTATCCTGCAGCAAAGAAGGTTTTCTCTAGTATGACTATTTTCTCTGCATTGCTGCATGTACAGCATCCGTTCCATTTCGTAGTCTGGCATATTACTTGGAAAACTGCAAATAGTGTGATGAAATTAGTTAGCTAGCTACGACGATATGTGAAATGCCTGTCAAGAGCTATGTGTCTGTAGATGGGAGGAGCAGGCCTGAATGCCGTATTTGCTCACAACTAGCACTGATTTTAAGGGAAGCATGGGGTTTCTGACAAGAAGCAGAATCAGGATGTACATCAGAGGATGTACAGCTTGGAGATGATGCAGATTTTGCACTAGAAATATAAAAAATATTTTCAATGTACAAGACAGTGTATGAAGCCAATAGAAAATGTGGTCTGTGCAAGATAAAACAAATTGAAGAGATCTGACCCAACTGTGTACAGAGTATGGCAAATATGAGTTCAGTATGCCACCACTTTGATCAATCCATAGAATGTCTATTTTCAAAGGAATCATACGAGCCTGTGTATTGATTTGTCACCTATGGATGAATATTTCTGCTACAGAAATGTTTAAAATGACACATGTTTAAAATTAGACTTGGCAGAGCAATTTGCCTAGAGATTATTCTTGTGAAGTATTGATTCACAGCACTGCTGTGAGCTGGATTACTGTCCAAATTGGAAAAGCCAGTCGTAGAGAGGTCTTTATCCTTTAATAACAATTAGCTCCTTTCTTAGAGGGACACAGCTGACTGAAGCAAAGGAAAGCTGCAAAATGTCGGGCAACCAGGGAATCTAAGGCCTTCTCTTCCGGGATGTGGGCTTCTGGGGAAGGGAAGGAAAAAGAAGAAGAGCACCAAGGAAGATGGTTTTCTGGAACTGGAAGCTAGACACGCTGGTGTTATTTGTGTTACTAATAATCAGGTGCTCTGAGGAACTGGATCGCACTCGCCTCTCTCTTCTCGGGCTTTTACCCACCAACTGCCTGATTGATCAGAGAAATCTAACAGCAGATGTGTTGCCCGCGGTCCATTTAGCCTTGAAACATTTATACAAGCATAAATGGATATTGAAGAACTATGAACTTCAGGTATCATTCCACGACACACAGGTAAATGGACGTAGGTGTAGAGCTGTGTAATTTTTGAGCCTCCTCTGTGAGCATGCTTTGGAAGGCTTGTGACTGAATCCATCTTCATGGTGAGCTCTGCTCTGCTGAAATACAGTAAATGTGGCTGTCTGGAAAAGTTTGGGCTCTTGGGTGGCTGCCTGACACTGACGGGGATCTTGCAGTGCAATTATGCCCTGCTGGTCCTAGAAGCAGGAATAAAAGAGCGTGTGAATTAGGAGGGATAGCAAACACCTGTGGCTCTTCAGGTGTGTCTGAAGTACCCAGAAACCAACCCCCAAATCCATGGCTTGATGAGTTGTTCTGTTCTTCTGCACTGCCTTCTGCATCTTACTCTTCCAGCTTTCCACGGTGAAAGCTTTCCTCTTTCTGCTTCTGCGTGAGCAGGAGAGAGGTCTGTGCTGTGCCATTGGAGCAGGGTGTTTGACTGTGTAGAGCCTTCCTTGCTGATTTAGGGGAAAATTAACAGCTGATATAAGAGGTGAGGGTTCTGAGAAGCTAGATATAAAGAGTATTGAGATTATATCTATCTTTGTAATAATTTAAAATTTGAGAAAATATGGGGTTGAGTCACCTCTTCA
This sequence comes from Acanthisitta chloris, assembly GCF_000695815.1. Lineage (NCBI taxonomy): Eukaryota > Metazoa > Chordata > Aves > Passeriformes > Acanthisittidae > Acanthisitta > Acanthisitta chloris. The sequence goes on from NW_008649735.1 coordinate 14,006, forward strand.
CCTTCTGTTCAGAAATTAAGGCAATTGGTTTCTGAAACTTCCCTTTTAGTCTGGCCAAAAGGCTTGTGACAAAATTAAGAGGAGGAACTGACATATCAGGGTGATCTGGGACTGTAAAACCTCTGTTCTTGAGATTTTCACTAATTTGAACTTTTGCCTCCCATATCAGAGGCATGTGGTGGGGCATATGCCCTCAGACTCACACACACTTACATGCATACAGGCTCTCTATACTGCTTAATATTTTGAAGTTGCAAAGTAGTGTGTCTCAACATATTTGCTAATGTCTAAACCTTCAAGCCTGAGCTATACTGTTATGATGAAGTTATTAAAATTTGACATTATTACAGCAATAACAGTTGCACTGTATTATATAATGGGAAGAAGGTATTATATGTCTTCTCTTGAAGCTCTGGAAAATTAGACAAGGGAGGAATTAGAATGTTATTCTAATTGTGTATTTGTTTCATAAGCACTTATGTGTAATTTTTGAAGTGCTTAACATATAGCAAGCATGAGTCCATGTGCTATGTATTGACTTGAGGATAGCTTCCATGTTTAATAATGGAACAAAAATGTATCAACTGCATGTACTCATTAAGAAAATATCTCTATTGTAAATTACTTTTAATACAATTCTCTTCTTTGTTTGGAAGTTCCTACTGGAAATGTAATTATAGATATGCAGTCCTTAAACATGTGTATGTCTTAGTTTCTGATGTAAAAAGATGAAGATGTGCAGTAACGTTTCAGCTTAACTAAGTGGAAATTGTGCATGTGAGTTTAAGTGGACAGTAATTAAAACCTACTGCTATTTGCTCAAATTCAGTGCTTTTAATCCTGTTTCGCTTGGGTTGGGGGGTTGTGTGTAGGTGGATGTTTAGTTGCTAATTGTGTTTACATAGTTTGCAGTTCTAGGAGCAACTCCAAAATAGTTTTCTGCACATAAATGTTCAGTGGATTTGAATTGCAGAGCTTCAGCTCTGTTGCACTGACCTCTAACAATTTGAATTAAAATATTGAAGTAATCTATAATTATATTTTAGAAATAACCCCTGGGAAAAGACATGTCATGGTGACTTGTAAGAGATTAACAAAATGTGGGTCCTTAAAATTTCTGATTCTTCTGAGAGTAGAGCACAGAGTTTTGAGTTTTAAGTACTGGTTACAGACAAGCTACAGAGGTCCTTGGATTTAATTGTTTCTCAGGGACAGTATGGATGCAAGAGAACTGATTCTGTTTGTTAATGTTGTGAGCCTAGATTTGCCATATGTGACCTTGTACAGTCTTTGAATTAACTTCCTTTAAAGTAGAAAAGGCAGATGCTTGGCTTGTTGGATGCAAGCTCTTTCAGGAGAGGGACAGATAATTAACTTTTTTGGCATAGTTAACTAGGAAGAGAGAAGTTTTTTTCCAAAAATACTTGTGTTGGTTTTGCTGAAATGGACAGAAATCACAACACCCAGCACTCGAACAAGTGTTGTAGTATCGTTCATGAGCACAGGGGAGCAGGTTTGCACTCTGTCCTGAGCCTCTGGGGTTTTGAATCCATGTCCACTGCTGCCCATGACACAGCCCTGCCTTGCTATGGGGTAGGGTGTTTAGGGGATGGTTTTCAGTCTTTTGCTTTGCTACTGTTTTATTTCCACTAATTAAGCTGTCACTACTCCAGAATGCAAATGGTAACTATGAGGCAAAGGGAACACTCTTGCAAGAACTAACCGAGCTCTTTGTATTAAATGAAGC
>NW_008649735.1:15779-31894 GCF_000695815.1 Acanthisitta chloris
GTACTTTATAACCTGGTGGCTTTGGCACTGAGCTGAGAAATGAATGCTTTCTTTGACTGATGTCTTTCAGGTCTCCTGTGTTTTAATGTGCATTTCCTAATTACTATGTTGTCAATTCCTTGTAAGTGGGAATCCCTTGAACACTCGTGATATAGCGCTTTGGAGTAAAAAGATGCTTAGATATTCACTGAGGATGAAGACCAAGCAAGTGAAAATGATTGTGTAGTTTGGTAAATGTCTGCTTATCCATCAAACGGTACATCTATGCCTGTGATGTTTATTTATTTATATCAGAAGGACAGTGTTAAGAGGACTGATATGTCCCTCTTTTCCAGCTACCCCAAGCAGGGCATCTTGGAGAAGGGTGTGATGTGCTTTCCCCCATTCTAACTGAAGCAGGGCTTAGCATGGGTTATGTGGAGAGCCCAAATCATTGAGGTGTTGGACAAAGGGTGTGGGAAGGCAGAAAAGCTCTTCCTGTGGATTTGTGAATCCATCCATGGAGCAGCTTTTAAGTGCAGAAGGGGAAATTATGCCCTTGAGATTTTTATCCATGGGGGTGGGCAGCCAGGTATAATTGAGCTGTCTGTGTATCGCTTTATTTCTGTCTTTCACCGTATGGCTGACATCTGGAGTCTCTCCTTCTACGCTGTCCTCAGGGTGATCAGGCTGGTGGATTCTTACAGGCTTAGGCAAATCTAAAAATAGTTTACTGGTGTATAAAGAACAATGTGTTGGTCCTTCAAAATTATTCTTCTCTTCTTACCTAGTTTTCTGTCTGTTAGTAGCCAGCCAAGGGGCTGTGAAGCTAGGCCTTTATTAGCAGTGATGTTAACAGGAAAGGTTCACGTGCTGTAATTTGGACGTGGTTTGATCAAACAAATAGACTTTACCACTGGGATTTTCTGAGAAGTGCTGATTTGCACTCAGATTGCTTGTTGACACTTGGCTGAGTCTATCCTAATGTATATCATTTCTGACAGGGATGATACAACATATCCCAGTCTGACTTAAAGGCTGGTTGTCTTTTCTTTGTTAATAAACTGTTTCCTTTGTAACAGAATGACACAGTAACATGATAGGTGTGTGTCAGCTTATTTAAAGCATACCTTTATGTGCTTATTAAAAAAAAAACCCACAAAAAGCCCCCACTCAAAAACCAGCAATGGAACAGTCACCGAAAGTGGCATTGATAAGCAAATTATTTCTAAAGTGAAAATTTCAAGGCATGCTTGTTTTCTTATCCTGCCTAAATAAGAAAAGAAAAATCTGCTTCAGGCTTAAGATGAAGTAAACTGAAGCATTGCGCTGTTTTTGGATTGTACGTGTACATTAATAGCCTCTTAAAAGCAAGTTAAAAAAGACATTTTGCAATGGCTTTGGCATACATCAGTTATTAGAGTATTATTTCATAAACAAAGGAAAAAATAGCAATTGTTTTTCATGTGTGCAACTCATTGCATATTGTCTGTAACTCCACCTTGTACGTTCATACCTTCTGGGATGCTCTATGACACCATCTGCCAGGACAGGCATAGGAAACAAAAGCATCATGTCATTCATGTTTGTTAAGGACTTGACATTTTGAAAACTTCTTTAAATTGATGTCCTAGGAAGTTATTAGCAGACTATGTGTGTGGTAAGTCAGCTCTTGACATCTAAGATTCATGTGAACAAGGTAGTGTATTTTGCCTCGTAGAAAATGCAGTTTCTCAGTACAGTATTGTAGGCATGAAAATTGTGAACCATAAAATACTTGTGGAATTCTAATTTTAGCTTTTCTAAAGTGCCATATCACTATCTCTATTATTAGAACCATCTAACTGAAAACAGGAAGAAAAGGTGTTCTGTTGTCTATATTCTAACTCCCCAAAGATCTATGATTCCTGGCAGTATCTCTTTGTTTTGTAAATCATATATTTAAGAAAAATTATAATAAGCCTGGCTAAATTCCATATGAGCAATTCTTTTGAACTGCCATGAAAGGTATCCCATTTTATTCTGATGTTTCACTTTTCAGTGCAGCAGGGCTTCAGAGATGTACAAAGGGTACACAACAGTCACCTTATGTTAACCCTCTCTGAACGTTCTTTGATCTTCTTCTCATAGAGCAAGAAGAAATGTAGTCTTTCTCAGCTTTTGGCCCCAAAAGACTCAGTCTCTATTCACTGATGTAATTCTATCTTTTTGCTCTACCTTCTTAGTGTCACCCTTCATTTATTTCAGGCCTTTGAAGTTGCTGGGTATAATGCATCGTGCGCATATGGGTGGTATATATGCAGACATCTGGTGTGAGAAAAATTATTTGGGCTTGGCATTTTTTGTTTTTGTGTTACTTCTTATGAGCCATAAGGAATTTGAGCAGAGGAGTTGGTTGGTGGGTCCAATGAGGGCTGGCAATGCAGGAGAGGAGTTTGCTGCTGTGAAGTTGAGGGTTTTCCCAGGCATGTCCAGGGCAGAAAGACTCTAGGGTTCATCTCACCTAGGTTTGGAGGTTTGGGCTGGAGATATCTCCCCTCAGCTAGCATGGTGAGGTTCTTGGACTGTCAAGAAGTGCCTCTTCTATGTGGAAAAATTCATCTGACCTATTTTAAGTGACTATTTTAAGATAAAAAGAATTGTATACTAGAAAAAGCTTATTTCTTTCTGTGATGTATAAAGGGAGTCTCAGTTGGCTGGTGCAGATGCAGATGTCTCCTATGTGGAGGTCTGTATTGCGTCAGCTAGAGCCTACCCTAGGTGTCTGTGGGAATTTTAATTAAAAAACCTTAGTAACATGCATTTCCAATGCAAAATGGATTATTTCCAGAATTCTCTTTCATGGAGAAATCCAATGTTTGGGATTTTCTGTTCCTAATAACATGAAAAGCACTTGCAAAACTTCACAAAATCTCTTGCTCCTGTTCTGCACCTCCCTGCTCATGTCTCCTATTGGATGTTTTGTTTGTGTGAAATTCTACACATACATGTTTTGTGGTCTTTATAGTGAAAGTTTCATAAAATGCCACTTTTTGAATTCTAAAATTAAAAGGGAGATCCATCAGAACAATCAGATTCTGGAAAAGTTAGTGCATTTAAGTACTCTTTGTTTAGGGCGACTTGAGGGCAAGTTTTCATTATGGTACATTATGTTTGAATGGATACAAGCCTCTGGTGAATACTATTGCTTTTGGGGCAATTTGCATGATTTTGATTTGTGACTTGTGCAGTCAGTCTCTGAGGAAATACCACCAATGATGTCTCCATTCTGCTGTCATTTTCAGACACATCTTGTAATCTTCTTAGCTTTCACTGCAAAAAAATGATAAAATAACATAGGGACCTGTTTTGTTTCTGAAGGCAAAGAACTAAAAAGGTATAATGTTAGGTTTTGGATCATTTGCAACTAGACTAAAGCATGGCAACCTCACAAACTCCTCTGGGAAGAGGGAACTGCAGGACAACTAGTATCACGATTGAAGTTTATTCTTCTTCTTTCTTTTTTTTTTTTTTTTATTTTGTATAGACAATCCTTTAAAATAAAAATGTCTTTCACTTTTGGATACCATCTATCCATTTCTGATACTAACTGGTTATCATACCGTTAGAAACATTTTCTTGTTTGACATAGAGGCATAGTAAATATTTTAAACATAGAGAAGGAATCTGGATTAAAAAAATAAAGGAGTGTAGCACTGTTCTCTGAGGGTGTTCATACCCAATACTTCTGATTCCTCATAGTCAAAGTACTCAGTCCTGCTGTCCATTTCCTCCATCTGTGGCTCATAGCTCTTACCCTTGTTTCCCATGGATGGAGTCTTCTTGCTTGCAGTTAGCATATGCTTTATCTTGGCTTATATCACTGCAGTTCCAGAGCTCCTTTTCCTGCCCATGGCCACTGACTCCGGGTGCTCTGTGATTTCTCATCTGCCCACAGTAAGCGAGAGAGGCAGGGATCCAAGAGAGGAGTCATCAACAGGAGGCTGATGAAGTGTTGTGAAGAGGAAGTAGGCGTTTCACAGGGTTTTAAAACAAGAAGGATCAGGAAAAAGTGTCGCCCCAATGTCTTACGAGCAAGTTCCAAGCACAGGAATCCTTTAGGAGTACATGGCTTAGTACCACTTAAACCACGGGAGTTCAAAGACCCAAATGTTGTGATCAGAGTGCTGTATTTGAAGAAGTGGGGTTTGAAGCTGTAGTGAGGAATGTCAACTCCAGAGGTATTTAGCAGCAGGAAGAAGAGAGAAATGCATTTCTATTCACATTTTTGTTTGGAATTGATTTCTTGTTGCTGAGTGGATCCAGTATTGCTGCAGTGCTTTACCAATTGCACTTCACAGATTTCAGGCTGGAATAGAAGATTTTCTGAAAACTGTTAAATGCATCATTTAATGAAAATCATGAGGATTTTGTGATTTTTTTCCCCCTCAGTTTTGTGATTAAATGTTGTCCAATTAAATATTTGTTCATTTTTACTATGAGGGCAGGGATGTTGAATTACATTCATCATTTTGTTCCAAATGGTGTTGCAGTTCTGAACCGACACTAATAGAATCAATAATTCCTCCATACGTAAGAAAACTCACATGAAGATCTGACAGGTAGCTGGAATTGGTTTGTAATATTTATGTGATACCTATTAAATTATTTAAACCTTACTGATACAAGTAATCATGTAGGTACTTGTATACCAATGGGAAAAATGCTCTTGATCAGATTGTCATTTACACAATGGACTGTTTTAATGAAACCTGACAAGGTAAAGGGGCCTTAAAAAGATCTCATCTCTATGTCTGCATAGACAGAAACCAGAGCCACAGCCAGAAGAATTGGCGTCAGTGTAAACTTCTCTCCACCAGACCTGAAAACCAGTATTAATAAAGACATATGACCTATGGGATGAGTAGAAATGCAATGATAATATAGAAAAGTCAGAGGGTTGTTTCTCATAAGTTTAGTGTGCTGATAGCTGCAGTCAAAGTGGTGCTATAATACAGGCATGCTTTTAAGCCAAGTGACCTGCCAAACCTTTGTCCCTGGGACTAAAGTCTATTTATTAAGAGGTTGTATGGAGAACTTTCTATACGGGAAATCATGGGAGGAACTGGCAGAAATATCAGAAAGCCTCTCCTTTGTAGCACAACCTACATACCAAACAGCAGAGAAAACCGAATGACTGAACAGCAAAACAAAACATGTAGGCCTTGAAAAGGATACATGCATGCAGGTATTGCTACATCAGCAATAGTTTTAATCTGGGCAGGGACGGGCATGGTGGTAGAAGTGTTAGTAGGCTGAGTATGGTATGCTTAGAGCAAGAACTGCTAGTTCTTCGTGCCTAGTTTTTGTTGTTACTGTTGTCTGCTCTAACTTGGTCAAAGACCTAGCAGTAGATTAATTTGCAAAATATGGTGATCTTGACTTCATTAGCCTTCCATGGACCAGTTACTCTATCCATCAAGTGATTCCTACAGCAGGTTCACCAGACTCCCTGGGAACTGTAATTTATCTTTTTGAAAGATAGGCAGTTTTTATTCAGTCTTCCAAGGGTGAAGAGAATTTACTGCATTTTTTTTCAATGTTGTACCAATAAGCAATTTTGCATGATATTTCTGGTTAAACTTTGCTGATTTCATATTTCAGTTGTAATATATAATGCTCTGTGTTAGATTTAAGATCACACTGTCATTTCTATATACTTATTGTGGTTCATGTTCATTTCACTGCTTTCTGTCGGCTGTGATAAACAGAGGAAGTGCATTTTCTTGCTGCAAGGCAGAATTTTCAGGAGTTACATCATTCATCAAATTAGCCTTCTGGAGAGAGAACAGAAGAGTATCACCATTCTCCATTCCCCTACTTGACTCCTACTTTAACCTCACACTGTAGAAGCATGGTTCCCATAGCAATTGGCTCTGCTGTTCCTGTTGATGTGTGAGTCCAAAGAGCAAGGAAGATGCATATCCGACATAGGAAAAGAGACCTATTTATTTTAAAATTGTATATGAAGGTAAAAGTGTCTCGAGAAAGTCTGACATGCCCTTGAGTTGTCAGCACATGGAGAACACTTACACTCCCTTTTGGAATAATGCTGAGATACAGGCTGTCTTCATAAAATATAAGTTTAGACTGTAATTGTTTCAGTCTGAGTTTTCTTGATAGACAGAACCACAGTATGACCTTTTCTACTTGAGACAAATTTGAAACCCAGCCCCTTGATGACAAAAAACAGCATGAGAAACAGGATATTTTAAGATTTTACAGTGTTTCACATATGAGTGAAAGATTGTTAATCTTTACATACAGAACATTGTATATATAAATACGCAGTTGTCTCAATAGACATGATGTGACAGACATTTTGTACTTTCACTTTGTTTACCCAAAAAGCCTTTATGTATGTGTAGCTATGTAGTACTAAAGGAAAAGGTGTGGGATTGTGGCTAGTTCTGAATACAAAATCCAAATGTTGATTTTCTTACTTTGGGTTTAATCCCTCCTGTGTGAGAGCTCTTGTGTTTTATAGACATTTCTTTAAATCTCTGGAACAGAATGGCTAATAATTTTATCTATTTTGAAATGTTGGTATTTCTAAAGCTCCCATTCATAGAATCATAGAATGGTTTGTGTTGTAAGGGACCTTGAAGATCGTCCAGTTCCAACTCCCCTGCCATGGCCAGGGAACCTTCCACTAGACCAGGTTACTCAGAGCCCCATCCAGCATGGGCTTGAACACTTCCATGGATGGACCATCTATGGCTTCTCTGGGCAACTTGCTTGCATGCCTCATCACCCTTATAGTAAAGAATTTCTTACTACTATCTGATCTAAACCTACCCTCCTTCATCTTAAGGCCATTCCCCTCTATTTCCATTATTTGTGTAGTTTTCTGCCTTGATCATTATTGAGAATGTTTTCATTCTTAGTTTTATATATATACTGCCAGTTCCCTTCTTAAGACCTGATCTATAACCAGGATCCATATGTATGGATAGGACCCATCAAAGCTGAACTGAACTGAGACATGGTGATGGATGCAAGGATGTGTGACCATCACACCTGTTTTTAGATGTGTGTCTGAGCTGGTCAGCCTTTATAGTCAAGACATTTAGATGTCTGCTTTAAGATGTGAGGAATTCTGTACTAGACTAGTCTGTTTCTTTCCACTGTCTGTAAAACTAACCTAGAATATTTAGCTTAACTGTCTTAAGTTTGGTCAAATGAATCACTCTATGTATCTGGGCATATAGAAAGTGATTTGTTGTTTGTACTGTTCAGGTACATGACATTAGTTTGCTGACTAGCTGCTTCGCAAAATTGTGCATTTATAGTTTTCTTACTCTTTCCTATTCATGAAGTGATCTTCTCTTAATCTAGGAAATACCTTCAAGTCTCAGTGTGCGCTAATGGAATGCCTGAATATTACCTAGGTTTCTACATGACAGACCATCCATTTAGCATCTGAGAAGTAAACGCACTAATGGCAATATATCTTTGCGCCTGAGGGATTGCTATCTCCCAGCAGCTGCCTGTGTTACCTAATGTGTGTTCTCTTTACTTCCATTATAGAATTCATATTTGTCTATTTTTCTGCTTCCAGTGCTTCTTAGAGCACTGTGTTTGAATTGGTTTTGTTACTGATATTTTAATTTTGCAGGATGCTTTTGCTAATTAATGATTTTACAGCTTTGAAAATTTATCTCTTGCTATTTTCTAAACACATTTCTAATCTAAGTTCCTTGCTGTTATTTCCTTGCCTTCATTATTATTCTCAGTAGCACCCAGTTAAATAGGAGCAGCAAATTTCCAGCAAATTAACCAGTTGTTTATGCCTTCCATATAAAAATTAAAATGTTAAACAGGACTGTTGACATTGACCCTCTAGAAGTCTAATCATAGCCACTTTTCACAAACTTAGCAATTTGTTGTTTATCATGGTTATGGTACTTCAGCCACAGTTCAGACTATCCTGTCACACATATGTAATCATATGTAATTAATTTGGTAAGATAAGATAAAATGATATGCTAAATTTCAAATATTTTAAGTGAGTTCAAGTTTAGTTTTCAGTTAAAATTCCCACTCAGTGGGCAGAGGTATCAGGAAAGCAAATGCATTAAAATCAAAGTACAATGCATAACAAATAAAATGGAAAATAGTGGATACAACAGAGATGGGGGATGAGGCTGGTAAGAGGCCTGTCAGAGGACACACTTGCATAACTTGGATCCAATTGAACCCCCGTGCTGCCTGATTTGTAAGGATGGCTCAATTCCAAGTCTCACATTCCAGGAGATTTACTCGACTCCCCTTTAATGCAAAGCATTTTGCACTTCTTGCAGATATCTCAAGTAGAAACCCATCACAGTGGTTTCTGTCTTCAGTGAGATATTCGCATAGATTCTTGGTATTGCCTGTCTTACTTGAGTATTAGTCCACTTTTTGTATTGCCCAATGGATAAACACAGAATCAATTATGTTGGAAAAGACCTCTGAGGTCATCTAGTCCAACCTGTGACCTAACACCACCATGTCAACTAGACCATGGCACTAAGTGCCACATCCAGTCTTTCCTTAAACACCTGCAGTGACAGACAGTGACACCACCACCTCCCTGGGCAGTCCTTTCCAATGTCTAATTACTCTTCCTGTGAAGAAATTCTTTCTTCTTGCTAATTCTTCCTAATGCACAGGTGGGTCTCATCAGACAGTTCTGTCCAGTATCAGTTCCTGTAATTTGTTTGAACCAATGCATAAAATTGCTGCTTCCATTATTATTTCATGTAAAGGTTATCCCAGATGGTCTTCTGACTCAGGGTTGCCCAAACCTTGCTGTTACAGAGCATAGGGAAATGAGGAAGGCTCAGGGTCCTTGAAATGAAGCTGGTATCTTGGACACGTTCCATAGCATGCAAGAAAAAAAACACAAGTCAGAGAGCTCTGAAGTGAGTGCTGGAAGTGGTGAGGAAGGTGGTGTGATGAATGGTCAGGAAGCCACTCTAATGCTCTCATTTAAAAATAGGCATACAGTCTCTTATGTAGTTGCAGAGTAAAACTTGAAAAGGTAATAAGAATGCATTCCAAAATCAAAAGGTAAATAAGCAATAAAACTTTGCTATGATTAGGTTCACTTTCATGGTATCTTGGAGCCTGACTCATGACTTTTCAACATCTGTAATGAATGGTACTAGCAAAATGGGATAGAGATTCATAATGTGTAGCAGTCAAGTAAGAACCATAGTGCCTCTCAGCCCTTTTGCAGTGAAATTTAATTTTCTGCCTTTTTGTCCTGTGCAGAGTAGACATTTCCTTTATATAGTTCCATTTGACTTTGAAGAAATTTACCTTGTTAACAACTTCACAGTTACCTAAATGAATGTAGTTTATCTATCCGAAATTTTATTTTAGGTTTATTCTATATAATGCTAAGAGATCGAGCCTGTATTTCTTAAGAGGCTTTTATATTTATCTCTGGTAACTGCAGTTCATGTAGATCTGATTGTGCTAAAGCAGAAGTATGAGTTGAAATTGTGTGTGTAAGAGAGCAAGTAAATCTTAAACAAAGATTGAAGTTGATGAGAGTCCTCAAAATTCCTGAAAACAGAAATGTAGTGGGCTTTATACTTAAACTTTGCTATAATGAATGGGATTTAATAGGTCAATAAAAATACAGAGACAGATGTTTAAATAGAAAAATTTTAAATACTTATATTCAGTTTTAAAACATGGCACTTAGAATTTAGCCCTCTGACTAAATATATCATTCTTAAAGTCTAAGAAAAGTGGGCACTGTCCTTCAGAGGCTGACCAACACTGGAGTTGATTTTGTGTAACTCCTCTGTTATATTACTGACCTGGATGATAGGATGGAGTATATCCTTTGCAAGTTTGCCAATCACACCAGGGAGTGGTTGATAACTGGAGGCAGAGGGAACTCAATAAGATTGGGTTGAAAGGACCCAACCTGAGGCTCTTGGGTAGAAGACATAATGGTGTGAGTTCAGCAGAGGGTTACCAAGATGGATGAGTGGTTTGGGGTGCACTGTGTGCAAAAGGTAGTTCAAATTGTAGTTTCAAAATACTATCTGTAAGGGGAGGCAGAACAGGTGGTATTTGGTGACTCACTAGTATAATAAAGTACAACTACGATATTGAGCTACCATCTCTTTATCTCATGGGTGGCTTGTGCCAGACTCACATCTGCTGGAGGGACAATACAGAAGGGCACAAGCAGCTCAGGACATTCCTGGAGGGCATTGATGATAACTTCCTAACAACATATGTGATCAAGTTTCTCATGAGGCTAGTGGAGGTGGACTGAAAGCTGTCTGAACTGGCAATCTCCAAGTGTAGTGATCAGCTGCACAAAGTCTAGCTAGAGATCAGACATCAGTGACGTACCCCAGGTATCAATAGTTGCTTACTATTGCAACTTACAGTAGTTACTTCTCCCAGGCATCAAATATTGCTTACCCTTTAAATTAACTATCAGGATGATGGGGCAGATTACCTTCAGCAAGTTTGCAGATGATACAAATCTGGGAGAAATGGCTGATAAACCACACTCTCTGTGTGCTAGAGAGACCTTGACAGGCTGGAGAAATGACAAGGAGGAACCTTATGAAGTTCAGCAAGGAGAAGGGAAAATCCTACTCCCAAGGAGCAGCAACACCAGGCAGCAGTACTTGCTGGGGCTGACATGCTATACATGCTGATAATCTCCATCCTTGCGCATGCTCAAAACACAACTGGACACGGTCCTGGACTTCTTAGTTTTTCTGACCCTGCTTTGTGCAAGGGGGTTGGACTAGATGATCCCCATAGGTCGCTTTCAACCTCATCCACTCTGTTCTCTGTGATTGTCTCACAAGATGAGCTAAGTTGAGTCTGAGTAGGAAGCACTGAAGTAATTTCAGGAATATCTGGGTATCTGAAATACTGACAGACTGTTAATTTCCTGCTTTGTCCATGGTAAAACCCACTGTATAAGGACCACATCTGAGGTTACTAAATTGGCTATTGAATAGGAAAACTCAAAGACAATTCAAATTGCTGAAGATTGAATATTTTCCTTAACCACGTTAAAGAGTCAAAGTTATGCATGTTACTTGACTCCCTTTTCAACTTACAATTTGCAAATTCTCAGTAACGTGAAATAGCAGAACTTAGAGTCCAACACCTAAACAGATGACAAGAAAAGGGGGAAAGTACATAGTGAAATGAAGACAAGGAGGGACATTCATTCTTATAATCCGTATAAAACTTGAAGTCACTAAGGATAGTAGAAATGAGAATGGTTTGATGCTAATCAGCTATGCATTTTGCCAATATTTATGCAAATCTGCATTTTGCTGTTAATATTTTGCAAAGGCACAGGGAAGTGAGTGAATTGTTCACTACTCTTGCACTCTATGTTGCAACAGTCATTTGGCAGATGAATGAGTCTCTTAATAACAGGTGGATGAAAAGATCTCCCCACCAAAATGATGATGTGAGAAGAGGTCTGTGTTTCAGTATGGTCTTAATTTCTTAGCCTGCCAGAGAAATAATTTTTTTTTGCTATTTTTACAAGTCACTGAACCTCTTAACATAACTGGAACAAGTCAGCAGTTGGGTTCATCTGTTATATTAAACCTGACTCAAATGTCAATCTATATGTAAGATTAACAGTGCTAGAATCACAGTTACTCATCATGAGGCTCCAAATGTTTTTAGGGTGGAATATGTAAGATACATTGAGGAAAAAAAAGATGGAAAATTCTTTATTATTTGAAAACAAGGGTACAAAAATGTAAATAACCTTTCTGGTTATTATGAAAGAGTCTCCAGTCTGGAAGTCATGGTTGTTTTAAATATGAAAGAATGGCATTTCAGTATAAAGTGAGATGATTATTATATATTTAATGCTTTTGGCAATAATAGCAGGAGGAGGAGGAGAAGGAGTATTTGTCGTAGTAGTAGCAGCAGTAGTATATTCTCAAACAACATGCAGTCCTGAGGAGAAGCAGCTGTCAAATTCCCCATCATCCTGAATCGGCAAGATGGGTACTGTTCAGTTCCTCTGTACAGGGCAGCCCACAGTGCAGGCATGTGTCAGTTTGCATGTGGTGGCTTGAGTAAATAGCCTTGTGGTTTTTCTCACGGGCCACAGAAGTCTATGTAGTTACAGCCACACTGGCACTGGTTGTGCCATAATCTGGTAGAATCCAATGTGGGATCTGACACTGCTCTTGCATGGGGCACTGCAGGATGAGAATTTAACAATGGGTGTACAAAGAGGCCTGGTAGGAGCCTGCATGGGCAGTGTTTGGAGAATGAGACAAGTCCAGAGTTCCAACTTTAGCAATAGACAAAGTTAATAAATACTTTCCTTACTTGGCTTTAGGTCTTTGATGTGTGTGACTTAATTTGTCAGTTTTCCTCAGCTGTAGATAAAGGGTTAAATATATCCTTGATCATTACTGAAAGGGAACATATATTTTTCAAAAAGATGATTAGAGAGTGTTTGGGGCTATTGGTTCTTTTGTACCAGTTGTCATATATTTACATTGGCTATACCACATCCCTATGTCTTCATTAATATATCTTTTTATTTATTTTCCATATATATAGTCAAGATCTCTGACCTTATTGCATCAAAATCTTATGAGAAGTTGTCACCTGATAAGAACAAAGACAAATAACATTCATTTAAACCTAAAGAATGCTTGAGAAATTATCATATGAAGGACCTATGATTATTTTCCTTTGCTTATCTCTTTTATGATTACTTTCTGCCAGTTTTTTCTCAGTTCTTCAATGTTGTACAGTTAATTCACTGAAGATGTCTGCTTTTTGCTGTCTTACCATGCATGAACTCATATAATTCTGCCAGATGTCACTGAAATTGTTTCTTAGCTTCAGTGCTGGAGATACTATCTCAGCTTCAGATACACAGGAGGTTTGTGATTGCTCGGGTGTTCTGTCCTACTGCTTCTATATTCTCCATGCTCAGGGTGATCTGTGGGAGAACTGCCAAAGGAAGGGAAATGTCAGGGGTATAAATGTACTTGCTGCATCATACAGAACAAACAACCCCACCTTTCCTATCCTTTCTCCTTGTGAAACAGCTAGGAAGAAGAACAAAACCTCTGGAACAGACCTTTCAACCTGTGGACCTTAAAGTATTAAATATAGTGGGTTTTTTATTGTGCCAGGAGAAGTTGAATGTGAAAACCTCTTGAATCAGTTAATTTCTAGATCATAAAAATTCCCTCCACAGTACTGGGCTACAGTTTAACCTGTTTAGAGGATGATCATTTCTGCATCACCTCCTGTTCCTGTCACCTCTGACAGCAACCCCTGTGTTCTTACTCCGCTCATGACTTGACAACCTTACTGTTCACAGTATCTGCTTAATTGTTCTGTCTATTTCCTGCTTTTCTTCTCTACACCTTTTCTTTCACACACAGTGCTGTTTCATCTCGCCCTTGTAATTAGCCAAATGATTATCGATAAGGTTCTATATTCTGTGCATAAAAATAATATCCGGAAATTAGCTTTCTACTTAAAGAGCCCCAGTTCCCTGCAACAGCCTGCTGAATCAGTCACTCAAATATTACTGGAAACATTGATTGCTGCACTATTCCTAAATGAAATACAAATTTATGTACTTTATCTTCCCATGAGAATGGTAGTCTTAAATTATACTTTTGAGCATATTTTAGTTTACTCTAGTTTATTTTGGGTAAATGGCTTTCGCACATAAATCACATCATTGTTCCTCCAGCCAATGTCACTGAAAGGTAGAGTTGTGAATATTAGAAGATATGGCATCACTAAATGTGGAGGTAGAAGAAAACTGTTTTGCTGCAGTAGTGATCAGGTAGTGGTCTCCTAGCTGAGTATGTTCTGACAATACATTCTTGTGCTTACCACTCAGAAATATGGTTATTCAGATCCTTACACTTAATCATCTGGTAGACATGCAGAACTAGCCTGTTCCATGTGCAACGGACTGTGAAATATTACCTATTTGCTGCTAAAAGAGGATCCAGAGTTAATATTTGGCATAAAAAAAATGCCAAAGGAAATGGCTGATCTTTCAATCAAAGGACACAGATAATTTCTGGCAGCAGGAGGCTGATTCTGGATGATCATATGTCAGAGTTATACCAGGAACTTACTTAAAAGTTACTAGTCAGCCAAATAAGAAAATAAAGAAAACAGATGTCACTATGAAATCAACTTCAGGCACTTGACTTCGTTCCATAATATATGAGATGGATTAAGAAATAAACAAGTGCCATTCTGAAAGACTTACATGTGCCTTGGTGAAGAGACAAAAATTGAGAAAGAATGTTGATGTGTAATACCAACAGAAAATAGAGTTAACGGACAGAGTTAAACCTAGGAGCTACTACAAACATTTTACACAGCAGCAGTTCTGCAGGAATTCAGACAAACAAAAGTGGCATCACTGCTTTTGTGGTAAGTTTTAACTCCCACAGATTTTTCTCAAGAAATTGAAGCTGTTTAGAAGGCTGTGTGGTCTTTGACTGGTAGCGTAATGAAACGTGGTAGTCTAGGCTCTCTGCAGATCTGATAAGAAAAAGAAGGAAGAGAGAATGGATACTCTGATGAATGCAGCATGGTGTCAGAAATGACATAAAATATATACAGCCTTAGACTTTGCAACCTCCATTTCAGTCTTCTTGGGAGATTTGGAAGGTTTATGTTTTTCCAAGCTCTCTGATTTGTGTATATTTAATAGCACACAACTATCAGAAGGTTATCAAACCTAATGTTATACATATTTATTCCTTGCCTTTGGAATGATAAATTGGGGATGGAGGAATGGGAAAGCAAATTGGTCTTTCTGCAATCTGAAAGATTGTTGCCTACTATCTATATGAACCCTGTGAAGCGAAAACGTTCCCTCACCAGACAGAATCTGATCTCCATGGTCTATTGAGCAGATAGCTCCATCAAACAATTTTTCTTTATTTATTGGGAAAGATATTAAATATTTCTGATTTAAGTCTGTACTCTAAATCTATATGCTGATTCTGATATGCCTAGGTGTTATCCTTGCAATACATTAGCACAAAACAGACAACATAGCATGTCAATCACACTGATATACATGTTAATCACTGCTTTCCTAGATTCCTTGTCATCCACAAGAAATGCCTTGATAGCATTGGGACCAGCGGCATCAACACCAGTACAACATTCAACTCAACATGCTGTCAAAAACCCTTCTCATCTTCCTGCAGCTCTTGCTCCAAACACTCCTTCCCTTTCCCCCCACACAACAAGATCCTGATGTGAGATCACAGGACAAGACCAGGCATCTGCGCATCAGGTCAAGAGGAGATGTAGGAGAGGCATCAGGTATGAACAACCCTCCTGCAATAAATCCCCCTTTTTACAACTGACATTTTTATATGCCACGTTCATCACAGAAGAATTAGCTGCCATGACTGAACAGACTGAAAGCCTATCTGAACTGAGCCTGAGAGGTGGTTGGCTCCACCAGGAAAGCAGCTCCAGGCAATAGATCTCTCACTCCATTACTCCAAGTGGAGGCCAAATGCAGGAGTAAACGTGATGGTACAGTGGGGGTGTTCCTGTCCCACTGGCACAGAGATGAGCGGTGACTGTATTGCTTCCAGGGACTGATGTGTCACAGTGGGGCACAAGACACAGTTGCCTCCTGCTCTATCTCACAATTGCTTTAAATGACCTTGTAATCATCTGCTCCACAGGACTCTCATTTCTGTTGACTACTACATTTCCTCACCTGCTTTCCTTCTCCAAAATAAGCCTTCAAGTCCATCTGTAGGTTGATGAACATCAGTTTCACCCTCTGGAGAAAAAGTATCCAAGAGGTGTCACTTGAGTATTTTTTTCTTATTTAATCAACCAGTGTAATGCAACAGCATTAACTCAGTGAAGCAGAATTTAAGAATAACTTATATTCTGTAGTGTTTTTGATCCAGCTGTCTGAAAACACTTTAAAACATTAATGCATTAAATTTAACACTGTCCCTCTTGTGAAGTAGGTAGGTATTATAGCCTTAATTTTACAGATGAGAAAACACAGGCTCAAAGAATTTAAATGCCTTGCCCAAGGTCAAATGAGAGATTCCTGC
>NW_008649735.1:31911-42090 GCF_000695815.1 Acanthisitta chloris
GAACAGTGTGTTTCCATTAACACTGCATCAATCTACCCAGCTGCTAGATTTTTATGGAAGCAAATGTGCACAACTACATACATTAACAAATGTATTAATTTGTCTTGTCTTGTGTAACAAGACACTAGTATAAATGCTTTCATAAGCAACAACATACTTTTTAAACTAAGACAGTGCATCAGAGGGAGGAGTAAACCAAAGATGGAATTTTGACCAGTTTGTTCATTTTTTCAGTGTTGTAACCTAAGCATCTATAGCATTATTATTACTTTTTCTTGTTCCTTTTATACAATTGTTGTTTTTGAGAAATAAATTCACTAAATAAATGTGTAACTCTTGCCATGGCTGACACAGGTTAACACAAGTCTGGACTGCTGCCTCTGGAGATGAACACAAAACCAGTTATTGGTCATTTCTGCAGCAGTGTTAAAAGAAAAACAGACCATAGGGAGGTACAAAGTTAAGAAAAAAGCTTGATTATAGAAAACTGTCATGGCTTTTGGGATTTGCCCTAAGGAAGAAGAAGGCCCAGAGTGCTGTTAGGAGCTGCTTTGCAAGGACAGGGACCTCTGACACATCCCTGGACAGGTCTGGAAATGTTAGTTAGAATAGAGGGTGTGGAAATTATTGTTTTCCTTCTTAACTTTCTGATTTAGCAAACCAGTCAAGGAAGAGCCATGCCATGGCTCATATAATTTTCTGTGTGACTCTGGAAAATCACTTTCTTCTCTTCAGCTGTTCCATCTTTTTACATGAATGCATATATTCTAGAAGCACTTGCACATTTCTGATTTTCCTTCCCTCCATTTCCTGTAATCAGTTGCTGCCAGCCAGTTCCAGAAGTGTATATTGGCTTGTTGTCAATTTGCCCAGCTTAATCTATGTAAATGCATACAAATGCTTTTATCTCTACTCTCCTTCCCTTCCCACTTAATTTCTTCTGAGGTTCTCTGCATCTTCTCTGTTGCATGCAGCTCTGTTCTCAAATTTTGAATATATGCATGCACTTATCCTGTACATCTTTGCTGCTACCTGCTACCTGCAAATTCCATGTCTTTCAAGCAGTGCCTGTTGCATTAATTTATCCCTGCAGAGAGGTTTGAGATCTTTCTGGGAATCATGAACAAAAGCCTTTGTCAAGTAAAACAGTCCTGTTAGATTGATTTTGTCTTATTCTCTGTGCAGAAGAGGACCAGAGCAATGTAATACTTAGATAGAAAATATGGTCTTACTGCATACGCAGCAATCACAGTTCTTGCTTCCCAGCTGTTAGCTACCAGCTCCTCAAACCAAAGGACAGTGGCTCTGTTTCTGGCTTGAAAAGTCCAAGCTGTGGCACTAGCAGGGGTGGGAGAGCTGGAGAGGAGTGATGACCCCAAGTAAGGACCTAGGCTAAGTCTCTAGTTATCATATACTTTTCTTTGGCATAATTTTGATACCCATTCCCCTTGCTATTCTACCATAAGATGCTCCACATATGTAATTTGTCCACTGTTCCTAAGTTGTGTTACAACACCACAGGCCTCCTAGGCCTCCTCTCCTGAACCTTTCTTCCTTCCCAGCCCCTAATCATTCCCTGGCAGAACAGGAGAACAGGAGACCTTCCTTCTCTGTCCATGTATCTGAAGAATACTCTGTCCCAAACAAACCTTCAACGGGTTGCTTTGTACTGTACTTCACAGTGTCTTGGATGCACATGTCCTCATGGTGTTACTGATGAGTGGACAATCAGAAACACTGATTGAAACAAAGCAAAACAAAAACTTCCTGACACCAGCAGGAAAGGAGAAGTCATCTGTGCCTTGCCTCTTGCCTCATTGAAAGAGGCAACTTTGCTTCCTACTGAAGGTTTATGTTTTGTGTAGACTGATGCATGGCATCTGTGTGATTCAGTGTGCTAGTTGATGATGAAGGAACTGAAGCCCCAAGCCCAAGGTGTTGGGTTTTTCTTTCATGTGAAACAGCAAATTATTTTTTATAATCTCCTCCACATAATTGGCCTTATCTGTATTGATATTTATATAAAGATCTAGACAACAAAGTCACAGAAAGTGTTATCTAAATGAAAGATACAGAGGTTTGCCAGATAGCTTCTTAGAAGGTCCAAGTGTTTCTTTACCCATAATGGGCAGAAAACAGATACAGCCAGAGATTTATGCAGAGGCATTTGCTACATTGTTCTCATGCTCTCATTTATAATGCACTTAATGGCCTACTGTCTTCTCACTAATATATTAATACATCAGAAGATGTAATAATAGTAAAGTATACACCATATATGGTGTAGTACATTGTGTTATTTATTATAAAATAAAAAAAATAGTAATATGAAATAATGGTGTCAGAGGTGGCTTCAGACCTTTAAGAAACTCATTTAGAGTGTTTTTTTTCTGAATGTATATGTGAGCACAGGAAGATGGCTCAAAGGTTCTTACAATTCTATTTTTGACTAGAACTAAGTTTACTAGGTATGCAGTTAGAATGCTGTATTTTGAAGCAGGTATGGCCTCAAAAATATTGTAATTTTAAAGACAGGCATTAAAAAGCCAAAATAGGAGTTTATTTACCAGTAAGGGGAAACTCCTAATTTCTCAGTTACTCAGGGGTGCACTGATGTTGAAAAAAGGATGGGAAGGACATGGATAATGCATTGCTTATCAGGAAGGATGTATTGTCCAGACCAAAACCTCAGGAAAACAGAAGGCAAGCCTGACAGTACCAGCAGCATCCGAAAGTGTCTGCATTGTTGTAGCCTCTGACAAGTTAAAATCTTTCCAGGAACACTTCATGCCTATGCCTGCCCTTGGGGGCAGTAGGGTTCTCCTTTGCAGTTTCTTTGCATGGCTTCCTTCAGGTCTGTTTTAGAGGTTGAACCTGAATCTTTTGGCATCAGAAGTATAAGCTCACTGAGCTGCTAGAAGAGCAATTACATCAGCAGGTTGCAGTGCTGGGTTCTTACAACAATTCATCTGCCAGCAATAGAAAACTTGTCCATTATCTTTCTATTTTAAGAATGTCCAGGATGTCTTTTGAGAAAGTAGGTTTTGATTTTGATCTGAGAATGTTTTCTGAGCAGTTCAGTGTGATTTTAAAATTGAAGTCTTTTCAGACAAGCTCTGTGCCAAAGGGAAATCTTTTCTCCTGTTCTGGAAGCAATTTCAGTACAAGTGAGGTGTACCATGGGCAGAAGTTGTCCTTCCCATAGGCTGCTGTTCAGTACTTGTTTGCTGGCTGCTGGCTGGATTGCAGCGACCTAAGCCCAGAAACACAGATGATATGGAACTAGAGCTGGTTTTCAATATTTTTCTCATCCTGATATTTTGGTTTAATGCAATCTTAATTTTAATAAATGTATAAGAAAGATTAATTCTTTTATAAATTAGAAATTATAACAAAACTTAGATCAAGTGGTTTGGTAGATGATGGAAGAGTGCCTTGGTCAGACATCGTAGCATTCATTATCATCACAAATTCATTATATCCTATGCTCTGTTCTCAAAGTGCAAGTTATTAAACAACAATACCAGTATTTGTGCTGTTTTGGTTTGTTTTGGTATTGTTTCAGGTTGACCTGTTAATAGTAATTTCATTATATGTTACCAGATTATGGCATAATTTGTATTTGATGAGTCTGCTAAAGTCCATATACACTTTTGCTTTCAAGATCCAGGGTTTAAAACACAAAGTTTAGTGCATTTGCTCAGGAAATAAGAAATGAAAAATGACATACAATTAAGAGGATGCTGTCAGAAAATGAAACAATAATATTTTCAAATGTAATAGAAATTGTGATCCAAAACATTTTCCTCTACTTGTAAAAAGACTGATGATCCTGGGTAAGAAACCATGTAAAAAGAATCTTTGTATGAAGGAATTTGTTCCACATAACCATATTTTATTTTTCCCCTGACAAGTTCTTTGAAGATGCCTATTTTAATGGCTGTTGAAAATCTATTGAAGATCTGGAAGATAATCAGCATTAACAAACTTGCGCCCTCTGTACTTTTGTAGGATTGTCAAATACAATCTTAATTTGCCACAGGCATTGTATATTTATTAAAAGTGACATTTTCCCATTTTCCTCCAAGCAGATGTCTCATATGCGCAAAGAAAACTAAGTTAGAGAACAAAGAGTGTATATATTGCCTTGATGCTCTGCAATTGCAACATTTCTGAATTTTCTGAAAGTAAAGACCTGAAATAGACCCTTCCGTTTCCTACTTGAATGGCAAAAGCTTTTAATTAAAGCAGCATGAACTGCCTGCATAATGTTTGCATAATTTTTAGATTGAGTACTTCATCTGTGCCTGTATGTGTAGACATTTACATATATGTACATGCACATGTATATATGCTTACAAACTTCCCATGTGCTTGACAGTTATTTCTTTCCCAAAAGCTACATTTATGTTATAGCTGATTTCTGTCTTTTATTATTAAGACAAGATGTAATGTATATTAAGCTTGATCATTTTATCCTGGACATTTGCTTTACAAATTTAATTTAATACAGATATGTTTTTTTGAGCTACACTATGTAAAGTCTTATGCATGCACAAGAGGAATTAGTGAGATTAGTCTGTGAGCGCTCTGCAGGGGATTCAACATGCAGCTATAATTTGGGTCACAATGCCATATAAAGTCAATAGTAGTGGGAATTTTTAGCATAAATTTAAGCTGATGCATCATTCCAACAAGCAAAACTTTTTGGACTTTTGACCCAGTAAGTATTGCCAGCAGATTATTAATGGTTAGCAGCTCCTTCTGGCAAATCCATTCATCTTCCTGGAAAGAGTTTGCCAAATGTGCATATAGTCAGATTAGCTTCTTACATGGATGGCTAAGTGTAAACAAGGGACTTAATGCTAGTCTGTAGGTCATGCATCAGAGCTAAGAGGTATACAAGTACAGAGGTATTAAAATAAAAGACCTTAATTTCTTTGCCTCTTTCCTAACTAATCTTATGTTGTACGAACATCAGGTGTGTGTGTCTAAGCAATACTAGCAGTGTTGATAATTAGTTTTTTCTTTGGATATTGTCGTGTGAATAGAAGGAAAATTGATCAGAAACTTTCATGTCTTGGTAAAACTGTGAGTAGTGCATAAGCAGTTTGCAGCATCAGGAACTCACTCTTTTGGTTTTCAAATATTCATTTGAAATGCTTTATTTACTTCAAAAGGATTAATCTTAATAGCTTTAAAAATGAAAGCCTAAAACTAGCCGGAATTGTTGGCTTAAGACCTACCGCAGGGAATTAGTGGCTTCCCACTCACCACTAATGAGTGGATTTTTTTTAAGCACTGTTTATTTATGAGCACTGTTGAATACAAATTCTTTTTAAACAAGTCATTTTAGGGTAGCTGCTCTGCTTGACTTCAAAAAATATTCAACAACCATATTAACAAAATGCCATTTGCCCAAGTGGCTGCATAACTTTGCCTCATATTTAAAAAAAAAGAAAAGCAGCATGCTGAAAGAAGAAAAAAAAATCTAGATTATTATTAAACAGACTTCTGAAAAGTTGCCTCCTTTTCTTAGCATCAGGTACTTTTTGGGCAACCTGAGATACTAGTACATACTCTCATGGGATTTAATTATGTATACAATATTCAATAAACATTCAAGAAAATTCTTATTGAAGGTGATCAGTAAAGTTATTGCTGATATTGAAGACTGCATGCATTAAGAATATTAGGGGGAAAAAAGATTCAGTTTTTTGGGCAGCATAATCGTTCCTCTGCAAAAGCTTCCATTACACCAACGTTACTCCCTTTTCATGCTGGCAAAAATAAAAGTAATTTGAACAGAATAAAACCAAATTAATAGTGGGGTGAATCAGGTCCTGTATTTTAATGTATGAGGACAGAAGTAAATTTCTTTGCTAGTTTCTTGGTTTTTGAGAACTGACTAGTAGCACTCTTACTAGTAGGGTTTTCTTCCAGGTTTCCTGTTTTGAATCCACAATGTGTAAGAGAAAACTACTTAGCCAAGTTTAAGGGATTTTCTTGTTGTTGTTCTTCCATGACCTCAAGTTTTTGTTTAAAAATTTTATTTTTTTGTCACTGTTACAAAACGAATTTTTCTATTTCATGTAATGTTTTCTCAACTTAATGCTTTTTTGCCTCTTCATAGTTTTCTGCTTTTATATTTTTGGTCATGATGTTCTTTTCCAGTATTCTCATTCTTGTGCTGTAAGACTGGCATGCTGTTCCTGGCATGCAGTGTGCTTAGATGAGCATTTCTGGGTAGTTCCAGCTGATGTGGATGCTCCAGACTAAGGCAGGAGTCTGAGCAGCTGCAGGTGACCTTGGAGAAGCCACAGGTGATCTCGGTGAAGCCAAACCCAGAGCAGTCAGCTGCTTTGCTTGCCCCTTTTGTGGGTGCACTTTGCTGCTGGGCTGGGCTTCTTAAATAAGGCCTTCCCAGCATCTTCTCTCTTTACATATCTAATAATCCTGAAAAACAAATTACTTTTTTCACTGGGAAGCAGAACCGCACGGCTTTGGCCATCTGCTGCTGCTTATCAGGAGAGTGATTCTGGTCCTGGAACAGCATACCAGAAAGGTCAACTAGTTTTAGTTGTTCAAATTACTCCATTGACAGCTTGACCTGTAATTGTCTGTTTCCACTGTAACAAATTAAAACTCACTTACAGTGGGTAATGATTTGCTCCATTATGTAAGATGGAGGTGGGATAATTTACTGCATTCCTGTTCTGTACTAGAATTGCCCATCAGGTCATTGCAGAAGACATATAGAATAATTATATGTATAAAGTATTAGTTATGTATTATATATTTGCTATATAAACATATTTTTAAAGTTTTGATTTGCGCACGCTGCCAAACATATTGAAAGGTGCTGCGGCTTGACAAGGAACATCAAGCTTGCCATTGAAATAATTTTGATAAAAATTACAATATTTGAAAAATAAATATATAGGAATGTATGGAAAAGGAGCCATTTACACGCAGCATGCAATTGTGTGAATATCTGAAAATGTAGCACTGATTTTTTTCCCTTGTTTGTCCCTTGGCAGCTTCCAGCTGAACTGCTCTGCCTCAGACTCTGTCATTATGTCTGTCAGCTGCAGTTTAACATGGTTTTAGAACTTTCTGTTATTTCAGCAGTGAAGCAAAGCAAGCACTTTACTGGCCAAATAATAATAATTTTAAAAAAGCCCCAAATATTGAATGGAGATATCTTCTGTATCCATGGTAATGATGCTTGCTAAGGCAGGAAGCCTCTATTACGTCGTCATTACTGACAGCTCTCAACAACTTACCTAGTTATGAGATTCCTGATACACACAAGATCAACTCCCTCTCCTAGAACCACTTTTTCTCAGTTTTATTGTGCTTCTCACACAACAGTCAGCTCCCTCAAAATTTCTTTTTGGGACCTCAAATGCCATGCTGCTGGGGGAACAAAAATAAAAGTACAGAAATTATAGAAGATCATCCATTGGATGTGGATATGGTTCCTTCAGATTCCTTGAAATGGTGACCTTTCTGAGTCTCCCAAGATGAGCAGATTGCTTCCTTCTCCCCCTCAAAAGAATATTTTCATGTGTATTATCAACACTTCTTTAGATGGACTACAACATGAAAACCCCTGGATAGCCTGGTCCCTTAAGTAATCCATAGAGAGGCTATATGAGCTGGCAAAGAAACAGCAAATTCAGGAGGAGAGGGGAAGATGACAGGTATTAGCCAGAGAAGGTTCTGACATATACTTTCTTCAACCTCTATTACTGTTGTTATGAAGGCTTTTCTTGTGTACATATTCTTTGTTTTGTTTCAGGGGTAGCACACTGGCAATGCATGTGAAAACGATGGACTTTTTCCTTGCTTCTCCAGGCATAGTGCTCACGCTTCTTGATTTTTTTTCAGCCTTTTTTTTATAAACAGTAGATGTATACTGTTTGGATTTATGTTAGTGGGTTATTCTGTTGTTTTGTTTTCAAATCTGACTAGCATATACATGTCAAAGCCATGATGCAGCCAGAATGAAATATATTTCCTGTCTCCCCCCCCACACACACACCCCTTTAAAAAGAAGAATGAACATTAAAGCAGTTGAAGGTAGAGAACAAACTTTTAAGTATGTGAGTAGACCGACTTATGTAAATCTCTGAATCAGTCTTCACAGAAAATACTACCATTGAAAGCTATAAATATGTTTTAATTCCTTCTGAATGAGGATCAATGTGAGGAGGTGTCTACCTCCAGTTTCAGTTCAGAACAATTTTATTCCTTTTTAATTTTAAACAGAATTAGTAAAGTTGGATAGTGCTCACATTTCAAAGTGTATCTTTAGGGTCGGTCAAAGGTAAGATACAATTATATTTCAGGTGTAACTGCTGATCAAACACATTAGCACCTTACATGGATTTAAACATTCTCTTGGGTCCCCTCCTGCCTTGTACCATTAGATGAAAAAGTCATTTAGTCTAACTTCCTGCTCTAAGTAGCACTCGTGCACACACTGCAGCCATGGCTCAGTTGGCTAAACTTCAAACACCTCCAGGGTGGAGGCTGTGCAGCCTCGCTGGGCCACGTGCCCTGGTGTTGCTCTAGCAAAAATGTTATGTGTGATGTCCTGACGAACTTCCGAGGCTGCAGTTTGTTTTACTGCTTAGTGTTATCTCCCAGGACTGTCATCTTTGTAGCCCCTTTTCAAGTACTGTTATGTTGTCACTCAGCCTGCTGTCCTGCAAGCTCAACAAGACCAGCTTCCTTAGCCTGTCTGTGCTGGGCTGTGTTCTGCAGGCTGCTAACCAGCCTGGTAACTGGGCTTTTGCTGGAGAACCAGAGCTAGATAGACTATTCCAGATATAGTGCCAAATAGAAGAGAATAATATCTTCCCTCTTACAGTCTAATTACATCTAATTATATTACAGGCTAATTGCATCATGTCATGGTGTTTGAGAAATGTTTGAGAAATATGGTAAGGTAATTTTCTAAAATAATGCTGTTCTTAAAAGTTCTGCAAAAAAAAGGGTATGCTTTCAAGACATCTTGCCAGAATAAACAGTACTACGTGGATCTGAGAAATCAATACATGAGACTTCTTTATCATAATTATAAAAAATGACTTTAAGATGCAAGGCCTATTTTTCTCAAACTTAGGATGAAGTCTGCACTTGATTAAGCTGCAGAATCAAGCCAGCATGGAAGGTGATTTCAGGCAAGTTTCATCTTTGCTTTCTGGCAGTGGACTCAAAATATGAGTATCTGCCACATACACAACTCATGCATTGCTGTTTACAAGGAGGACAACACAGGGGAGATCTGTGAATGTGGAATGCCTTGCATCTCTCCCAAAAGAGATGTTGGTAGTTATCACAAAGGTGTTGAAGACCGTATGAGGAATTTATTTCACTTCTTCTGTTGACACCCATTTTTAGTTGTTTAATTAGATGGGAGTATTATTTTAAAATTGTATTTTTAAATCAGAGATGATTGATTACTCAACAAAATAATAACTGTGGAGCTCATCTCAATTTAGTTTTTATTCTGCTAGTACATATTAAAAATTTTAAGAATATTAAGAAAACGGATCCTGTCACAAAATTTGTAAGTCATATGTGAGAATCTATATATAATTTAGATTTGGGCAGAATCTCTTCTGTAACTGCTTTTAACCTCTTATTTTCTTTGTAGTCCTTTGTCCAGTCCTTTGACATTTGCAACAGTTCTCATTTTAATAAAAGAAAGTGGAAACATATTTCCAGTTTTGAGTGCTTTTTCTTTCAATTCAACTTTAAAGGATATTGGTTTCCTTTAGAAATGCATTTGTTGTGAGCAACTGTATCAGAACTGGGGTTTAATGAGATACCACTTGACATAAAGAGTCAGGGTCAAATATACTTGTAATTGCAAATCGGTTTAGGACTCGGTGTCCTAAACGTTTTTTGTGGTCATTGTTATCATAGCAAGAAGGCGCCTGGAAAGAGTAGTTTTACATGTGACGTAACTTTAGTAACCAAAAAGATGTTCCTATCCCAGAAATCTTGTTCTCTTGGTACAAGATGTGTGATAGCAGTGGCAAGCAGCCAGTGTGGTAGAAAAGCACAAGCACTTAACATAAGAAAACAAGTTAAACGTATTGACAGGTACATAAGGATTTGTAAGTGACTTGTTGGGGTGAATTTAAAGAAAGTATTTGAAAGAGT
>NW_008649735.1:42115-42623 GCF_000695815.1 Acanthisitta chloris
TGTAACAGTGTGTGGATGTATGAAGATTTTTGTAGGGAAGATGACAATTCGGTATGAAACACTGCTGTTGTTGACAGGGAGAAGACAAGACTTGATGCATTAACTGTGTATTGAGTTATTTTGGGGAGGTATAAACAGGAGCTAGCCATAATAGTATAAAAATAACTTAACAAAAACACACTTCATAAAAGGAGGGTGGAAGAAAAAATTGTGCTTTAGAATTTTTTTACCTTTCTGGTTTGAAACAAAAAATAAAAATATTCCATTTTTACAGGGAAAAATCTCCCCCCCTGCACATAAAATATGTAATTTTCTGGAAGAATTTTTTTTTTTACATTACTGAAATTTTATTTATGTGACATAATATTTCAGTCAATCTCTTATCCTGCAAAACTCAGTGTGACATAAAATCTTACATACATAAAGAAGTAACTGAAGGGCCAAGAAGAATCCAGAGTTTGTTGAAGAGAAGACTGAGTTTAAGAGTAGTACCGAGTAGAACAAACTG
>NW_008649735.1:42661-54061 GCF_000695815.1 Acanthisitta chloris
TGTTTAATTTTTTTGTCTCCTGCCTTTAATTGGAAGGACTTGTTTGGGTGGGACCTGAGAAGAAATGGCTCAGGTGGCAGCAAGAGGCAGAGAGCCTGTGGAGCAGTAAGAGCACTGGGGAGGATGTGGGGAAGAGTAGGAACCAATGCACTAGTGACACAAATGACAGAAAAAATTCCTAGAGGCAAAGGAGTCCGGGCACAGTTTTTTTGCAACTCAGAAAGTCACTGAGTTGGCCAAAACTGGGCTGTGAAGCAAGGACCTGCCTACATTTGCTGTTATGAGAATAATAAATTTGAAGCAGACCAAAAAATTGTCTCTCTCAATTATCTTGATGATTTCCGACGATTGAGGGCATCTGTGTCAGGCTGTTATTTCTTTCCAGAATGTGACTCTACAATCAGTATGTTGTAATAACACTTTCAATGCCAGTTATGAAAATAAAATAATTTAAATATGTAGTCAGAAAATTTTGTCTATCATCCCTTTTTCTGCCGTATAAAATAACCCAATTTTTGAATGCTTGATATAGATTCTACCTGGGGTGTAGCAGCCTCTGTAGCTTTCAGGCTAATCTTCCCCTTCCCCTGCTCCAAAAGACTGGCAATGCAGCCCAGCTGGATGAATTTTAGTCTACCAGCCAAACAATTAAAATTGGAGAAGTATCCTCAGATTCAAAATACTGATGGTTCCAATACAATATCAGCTCCAGATACTGGAAAATGTTTTCTTCATGCATTTTGGTTTTGTGTTTGTTGTTTTGGTCTTTTTTTTTAATGTTGCTTTTTCAACCTATCCCATGAACTCTCCAACAGAAAGCCTTCTGTTTTTGGATTGATTATTTTCAATGGCCATGAAAAGTGATGATTTCTAACTCTAGCTGTTGGGGAAAACAAGTGACTAAAAAAAGATGACTGAAGACAGCCTTCAGGTCAGTTTTCCAGCTTCCAGTTTTTTGGAAGAAACAGAATGTTCATTGGAAACCTAAGATGGGAAGTTCTTTTGCAGTAATGGTCACAGTATCAGTGTCATGGCTCTTTGTGAGATAAGGCACAACAACAATGCTTTCTCTACCACCTCAGATACCCCAGCAGAGATGTAATGCTGTAAGCAAGTGTAACAGCTTTTCAATTTAAGAAGCAAATTACAAAGACCCATTTTATAGTAACATGCTCACAGGCTGTGCCTTAGCTAACAAGTGTGTTTGCTTTGTGCTCAAGCACTGGCACTGCATTCGCACAGATGGGCTAGCCTGGTAAAGTACACCGAGCCCTTTGCCAGCTCTCCTTCCACCAAGAGGACTGAGAGAACAGTGCACACTGAGCCCCATCCCACCTTAAAATGACATGGTTTCAGTGCTGCTTCATGGAAAAATGTTTTAATACACATAATCAACCTAAGTTTGGCTGTCTAAAATTTTTCTGTTAATGTGATTGAAAGTCAAGTAAGATTTTACTTGGTTTTGAAACTCATGGTATATTGTCACTTTCCACTTAGAAACATACCATAGGCAATCTCAAGCTGTATTTGTCATGCAAAGTGCATGGCCACTGCCTAACTAAGGTTAACAGCCTGAGCAGATCTTTAGGCTGATCCATTGGCTCAGTTCTTAATAAGCTGCTGGTGTGAGGGACAGGTAAACCTAGTTTACAAAGGCAGATGTGGGGGGGTTTTATGTTGTTGTTTGGGTTTGGTTTTTTGTGTTTCTTTTTTTTTCCCCTCACAAAGCAAAGCAAATGTTTATTTGTGTATGTTTATCTTCTAGGATAATGGTATGTTTATCTTCTTGCAGTGCAAAACACTGCTTTGCTGCCTGTTGTTTTCCTCCTTATCATTTCAGCATCTTTTTAAAAGTATATGAATATACATCTCATGCAAATGAGAGTTTATAAATCAATAAATAATAGTATTTGCATTACTGCAGATGCAAATTTTGAGGTCAAGTTACAGTCATTTTAAATAGTTTAATAAGCATCTCTTTTTACCTTAACAAAAACAACTCATATTTGGAAGCAATTACTGCCATGCAAGCCACTCAAATATTTTGGATAACTTGTTTTTGCTTTGCAATGCTATTTGCTCTATCCAATGTGGCTAATCTGTGCAAATGCAACAGGAAAACAATTTGTCTGCTGGTAATCCTATTGTTTAGCAGGCCAGACCTTGTATGACATCTCTGTAACTCTGCTTGTACAGTGTCTGGATTAAGCAGAGATTCCCTTACTAGCAGAAGCAAACACGAAGTGTATGTTACATGGGAAATAAATTCAACTTGCACGAGCTTCTTGCTCCTTGGGGTGGAGCTGTGAAACAAAGAAGGGAAAGTAATTCTATGAAGGATCTGGACATCAATTTCAGAGTTAAGAAATTAAAATCTGCCGGAATTTTTGGAGGGAGAAGAATGAGTGAGGTAATAGTCCAGTGTCAGTACTAGAGGCATATCCAGGCCTATGACTTTAATAATGACATATCTGCTGTATATGGAAACATTTATGATCTCATGCTGTAATGTACGGTTGTCCTTTATTAAAAAAAAATGGCAAAGGCTTGAAGTGATTTGCTGGAAAATATTATTTGGAGTTCACTCCTGCAGAAATATTACAGCAGCAATGTCTTTGGAAGAAGAAATCAAACCAAATTGATAGCCTGGGGGAAGCAGAAGCTTTAAAATAAGATGATACGATCTTCAGATGGAATGAGCAGTGTAATAACTTTTACAGAAACCCAGGTAAATTCATAGCTACTGACTCACTGATTTTTCACTGCATATTAAATTATTCCTAACTGAACATTTAAAAAAAGCTAGCAGTCATGCTCAGTGTTAGATATTTCCCCTCAGAATGCTTTCTAACACCAATTTACAAAGAAAACAATTACTTTTTGACCTTCTGGATGCCTTTGGCTGATACGTCTAGCTTTGAAGGACATTTTGCTTTCCTCCTAGTGCTGTAGTGGTGCCAATGACAGTTTAGTTGTATGAGGCCTCAGGGGGGTTAGATACAAACACAGATGACACTATGATGTTTGGCTGAGGAAGTTCTTGATTGTAACCTGATAGCATAATGAACAACAGAAGGTGTCAAGTGTTATTACAGTTAATGGGCCTCAGTTTTCTTGTCACAAGCTTGAACACATCTAATCCTCTTCACAGCACAGCTTCCACCATGACAAGGCAAAAATAATTGTCAGGACTGCCAAAAACCTGGGCTTTGGATTTTATTGTTTTTCCTGCCCTCCCCGCCAGCTCCCATCTCCAGATGGAGAGGGATAGGTAAGTGGGAGCATATCAGAGTAACAAAGCATGTAGAAAGACTTACTATACTAGAGAAAAACACCAGCAGAAGGCAAAGGCATCCTTCCAGTACAGCTCATGTCACAATGTATATGGACTATCTTGTTTTTAGCAAATGAAGCTTGAAACCAGCAACAGCTGAAAATGTGACTGCAAGCATCAAGCCAGTGGTAGCAAACCAAATATTACTATGCAGAGATAGGCAGATTCCTGGGACATCCAATATTCTTGCTAACCAGTGAAGGGCACTTGCTAACCAAGGATGCAACTAGCATCAAAAACCAGAGGTAAGGCATCAGGGCACAAGAAGACACACATGCAAGACTGGTTTCTAGCAACAAAGAACAAGCGACAGATTCAAATGTACAGGTGACTGGTCCAGCATCTACCTAGCAACATGGGTTGAGACAAGGTGACCAAGATAAAGCAATAAAATCATTCAAGACAACTTACCAAGACAGATGTAGTCAGAAAACTATTAAAAAAGTAAAGAAATCTTATAAAGAACTGAATAAAGCAAACTGAAAACTTTCTGTTTATAACTGAAAAAAATTCATTGTTTTCCAGTAAAAGCAATGTGAGAAATAATAAATATGTCTTTTATGAAAGCGATTAATGTAAAGCCTACTAGCATTAAATAATGCTTGCTGTTCATTAGTCTGAGTGGTTTATGCAACTGGTATTTACAAATGTTGTTATGTCCAGCTATGAATAAAAAGGGAATTAATAAAGAAATTGGAAATAGAAGGAAGAAAGATAACACAGCATGATCTAGTTTTAAAAGCTTTAAATAGCTACTTGGGCAGAAAAGAATCCCTCTGAAAATTTTACTTTCATCATGCTGCCAGAAGCAAGTTCAATTTTACTACTGTAACTCCTTATAGTGTGTGGCCTCTGGCCACACACTGGCCACTTAATGACAGAAACAAGATTTATAGCTAAGACATAAATACAGTGAGTAGCAGCAAGGTTATATATATAATGGAAGTGCAAGTCATGTTGCTCTACAACCACAGTTCTGAAAGAATAAACACTAAACTGTTTTCCTTAGGGAGCAATTTGAATTATTCCTATGGCCTGGTTGGGAGGATAGTTACTTACTAAAAGGCTTGAGGCTTAGCAAAAATGATGCATGAAAAATGAAAATCAAAGCATGAAAGTATCTTGAAGGCAATCATGAAATGAAGAACATCACCCGGAAAGAAATCATGGGTGAATTGTAAAATGATCTAAAACCTCTATAGACTAATAATCCAACTAATAGCATACTGTTTTTTCTCCTTGTAGAGAGAGAATCAGCACAGAATCTCCCTCGATGAGCAGCTATTTAGGGAAGACTAGCTTTGTCAATGCTGTGGCTTGAACACAAGCTTTAGTGAATCTTGAAGCTCACTACTTTCAGGTGGCCTAAGTGCAATTTTGGTGTTGAAGCAAAGCCATGCACCTGGAAGCTGGCACAGATCTTGCTGGGTATGCTAGATCCTAGATGCTGTGGTCAAGTGGCTGACAGGGCTATCCAAGCTCCTGCTCCATGGGTCCCTCCAGTTCAGACCACTCTGTAATGAAATGGGAAGGTGTTCACAAGCAGAAAATATGAATTAATTCCAAGAGGTTGAATTAACTCTTTGCAACCTCCTTGAAAGGAAAGTGAGATGGCAGCTGACTGCTGCTCACAGAAAGAGAGCCAGTCAAAGTCTCTGCAGTGTTGTTGCCCATGCAGCAGCTGGGCTGGCTGTGCCAGGTCCTTCTCCACCCCTCAGCCAGGGCTGCTTCAGAGGGAGGATATCTGTAGAGCTTTTCCACTTGTCAAGCTCTTTATTAACTGAATTCAACCTGAGTTTGTAAATAGTTTACTATTTTCTTTAAAAAAAAATAATTTAAAAAACCCTCCACAAAACAAACAGCTATCTTGCCTAGCCTTAGTCACAGCTGAACAGCTGTGAAGAAGCATTTCTGCTAATGCAGTGCCAGTCACGGCAGAGGAGCACAGCTTTTCACAGGTGGCTCTCATTTTCTGGGTTGCTGACTTGCGGCCTCAGTGTTTGATTTGCAGAAGCACTGAGTACTTGCAGCTGCAGCTGAAGTTAATAGTAGCTGGGCTTTGAACATGGAAGAGCACCATGAAACAAGTCTGAAAAAGCAGTTTTCAGCACTTTCAGGCGGAGTATCCAAAATTAGTAGTAAGTGTGTGGTCTTTGTTTTTTAAAAAATCTTTCTCTCTAGCCTTGTTTTAGTGCAAAAGATGATGTATTTTTTTCTTGCTGTAGGTATGCTGCAAAATTAGATTTATTCAAGTTTATTGTGTATGTAGAAGATGTAATAAAGAACATATGGGGAATCACAGAAGAAATTAATTTCAGTATGAACTCGTGTTGAGTTCACAGAAGGGGAATACGTGAAAGTAGAATATGGTGGAGCTGTGTGCTGAATCAAGTAGGACAAGACAAAGAGTACCTATCACTTCCTTTTCCCTCTGTCTTGCGTGGAGTGCGGAATCAAGTAGGACAAGACGAAGAGTAGCTATCACTTCCTTTTCCCTCTGTCTTGCTCTCAGAATCTCATGAAATGGTTTAAATGTATACTGGAAGTTGTCAGGTACAGTCTCTCCATGTTGTGTAACTCACTTCACTTGTATTACTACTGCCTTATTGTGGTAAATCAGAAGAAAAAGATCTTGTAGGAATGAAGCCCGGAATCAAGTAGGACAAGACGAAGAGTAGCTATCACTTCCTTTTCCCTCTGTCTTGCTCTCAGAATCTCATGAAATGGTTTAAATGTATACTGGAAGTTGTCAGGTACAGTCTCTCCATGTTGTGTAACTCACTTCACTTGTATTACTACTGCCTTATTGTGGTAAATCAGAAGAAAAAGATCTTGTAGGAATGAAGCCCTTCACTCCAGTGCTAAGAGAGGCCCTGTACTGTCATGGAACATAACTTAGAATCATGAATATTTAGAGTTGGAAAGGACCCATGAGGATCACTGAGTCCAACTCTTGGCCCTGCACAGACAGCCCCAAGAATCACACTATGTGCTTGAGAGCATTGTTCAAATGCTTCTTGAACTCTGTCAGGTTTGGTGCTGGGACCACTTCCCTGGGGAGCTGTTCCAGTGCCTGACCACCCTCTGACCACCTTTTTGTAATATCTAACTTAAACCTACCTTGATGCAACTTCAGGCCATTCCCTCAGGTCCTGTCACTCTTTGCCAGAGAGATCAGTGCCTGCCCCTCCACTACCCTCGTGAAGAAGTTGTATGCAGTGATGAGGTTTCCCCTCAGTTTCCTGTTCTCCAGGCTGAACAAACAAGTAATCTCAGCTGCTTCTCATATGGCTTTCCCTCAAGGCCCTTCGCCATCTTCACTGCCCTCCTTTGAGTGCTCTGTAATAGCTTAATATCTTTCTTGTATTGTCATGCCCAAAACTGCACACAGTATTCAACGTGAGGCCGCACCAGCACAGAGCAGGACAATCATCTCCCCTGACCTGCTGACAATGACTTGCCTTGTGCATTCCAGGACATAGTTGGCCTTCCTGGCTGCCAGGGCACACTGTTGGCTCATACTCAACTTGCCATCAATGAGGACCCCCAGGTCCCTTTCTGCAGCACTACTTTTCAGCATCTCGTTCCCTAGTCTGTAGGTATATCCAGGATTGCCCAGTCCCTGATGTGGAATCTGGCACTTGCCCTTGTTAAACTTTGTACAGTTGATGACTCCCCAGCCCTTTAATTTATCTAGGTCTCTCTGTAACATGATGTATAAGTGCACACAGAATATTATGAACAATTAATTCTCATGCAAGCGGCCTGAGGCAGCATTGGGTGAGCAGCAAAGTCAAAGACTGAGTTTCAAAAACTGGTGGTAGCTTATAAATAACAGCACTGTAAGTACATAAAACATGGCACAGTGGCTATCCCTAGCTTCTGTAGTTATAATGTTTTTGCTTTATTATCAGGACAGTGTAGGGACAGAGATGCATCAAAGAATCATTGATGTGGTAGTCTAATAAGGTCACCTCCAGTGACAGGAGGACAAACCAACTGTGTGCCTGAACTGCTCGGTTTCTTTATTTCTTAAAATGTTAGTGGGGAAACAGTGACCCTGGAAAGGATAAGGAATCCTTAAAATTTTTCGTGTTGTATCTTCTGCATAACTGAGGCTGATGGAAGAAACGCTATAGCTGATTCTGAATAGTGTCCATGTCTCTAATTTCAGTCTACCTGTTTATGATTGTGCTAGGATTTTATGGCACTTTTGCATTGCAATTAGTTTAGAAGTTGGAAGGTGAGTTTTGATGTATCTGCTTGTACTGATTTAAGATTTCCCCTGGCTGTTGGAAATTACCATCTTCATTATAGTCAGAAGAATGAGGCAAGTACCTGCATTTCAGCCTCTCCATTTCTTAACACATACAGACTGAAGTGTTGATGAGAGTGGGTTTCTGGTAGGAAGCCAGACTGTCAATGGGAACAGCTGAAGTGCAAGCT
This sequence comes from Acanthisitta chloris, assembly GCF_000695815.1. Classification (NCBI taxonomy): domain Eukaryota; kingdom Metazoa; phylum Chordata; class Aves; order Passeriformes; family Acanthisittidae; genus Acanthisitta; species Acanthisitta chloris. Next base: position 50,442 of record NW_008649735.1, read on the forward strand.
CATGTCTTCTCCCTTCAGCCTTTGCTAAAGACCAGCTAGGGGCAGAGCAACCATGTCTGGTTCTTGTGCTATTACCTAAGTGTCAGACTCCAAGGCAAAATTTTACAGCTCTTGGTCACTCTCCCCTCCCTGTTTATAAAACTATACTATCCTGACAAGGAGGACTTGGGAGTGTTGGTGGATGAGAAGCTGGACATGAATGTCAGCAATGTGCACTCACAGCTGAAAAAGACAACGGTATCCTGGGTTCCATCATTAGTGACATGGCCAGAAGGTCAAGGGTGGCGATTCTGCCCCTCTACTCTGCTCTCCTGAGACCATACCTTGAGTACTATGTCCAGCTCTGGGGTCCTCAGCACAGGAAGGACTGTGGACCTATTGGAGCAAGTCCAGAGAAGACCACCAGGTTGATTAGATTGATGGAGCACTTCTCCTATGAGGAAAGGCTGAGAGAATTGGGTTTGTTCAGCCTAGAAAAGAGAAGGCTTGGGGGTAAACTAATTGTGGCCTTCCAGTGCCTAAAGGAGGCTTACAAGAGAGCTGGAGAGGGACTTCTTAAAAGAGCATGTAAAAGGACAAGGAGGAATGCCTTCAAACTGTAAGAGAATAGGTTTAGATTAGATATTAGGAAAAAAAATTCTTAACTGTGAGAGTGATGAGGCACTAGAACAGGTTGACTTAACTGTCAGAGTGATGAGGCACTAGAACAGGTTGACCAGAGAAGCTGTAGATGCCCCATCCCTGAAGTGTCCAAGGACAGGTTGGATGGGGCTCTAAGCAATCTGGTCTAGTGAAAGGTGTCCCTGTACATGGCAGAACATTTGGAACTAGATGATCTTTAAGATCCCTTCCAACCCAAATCAGTATATAGCTGTATGATACTGTGATATCAGCCTGCAGATTGATGCTGTGACTTTTTTATCTCCATACATTATCAATACAAAAGTCACTGTGGGTTTAGTGCTCCTATGAAGCCAATGCTTGATAAAATATGATGTCTAGAGAATGCTTTTTAAAGTGGAACAATTTTTCATGCTACTGACTAAACAATATAAATATTGAGCATCAGCAGGATTTTGCAGTTTAAGAAGTCAAACTCAGTGTTATCTAGCACATAATACACAAAGTAAAAACAGTATGAAAGCATGAATTGATGTCTTTAAACCAGTGAAGAAAACTATTTCCAGCATTAGCTGTATGTCTCTGAAAAGATAATCAGCTTTTCTAATAAGCAGCAAACTGAGTATACTTCAGCAGTTTTCTGCAGAGGCCACCATAAACCCTGGATAACTGTTCTGAGTTCTCCAGCCGCTCAGTTTTCAAAAACAGGGTTTTTGTTTCCCTGGATTTCAGCTTTGAAATGATTCCAAGCATCACCCCATGCAGCAGGATGACAATACCTGAAAACTGGGGCAGCATAGTCACAAGAAAGATTGCATGCTTTCAGTAAAGTACAAGTGAAGGAGACTTTCTAACTCCTAGTAATAATAATAATACTGCCTCAGATGGGAGAATAAATTCCACTAGCTTTTTCCTTTGCTAAGCTATATGCTCTGAAGTGAGTCACCATCAATTCATCTGGTTTGACCCAATTTAAATTAAAGTGGAGCTTCATCTGCCCTGATCTGATCAGAAGCTACGCAGCTCTCTGGTAGCTATAATGGTTGTGGAAAGGAAACTACATATGATAGATAACAAAAATATTGTATTACACCTATGACCTTGCTCAGAAATGTATATAACCTTGTGTCAGCATATGTCTTTCTTATATCTTGGCTTTTAAAATATAAAGAATCCTCATCAGACCTCTTCCTGTAAATATTTTTTAATCTCTGGCTGCCCTCATTCCTGTTGTTTCTTCTTTTTGTTGATGTTTTCCCTGAGACACTTTGTTACTGGCCAAATCTCTCAAAGTTTGAAGGTCAGTCACTGATAAACTGAGCTTCATGGTTCTCGCAGGTTTTCAGTTCTGGCCTGTGCTCAGAGCACTTACTGGGGTCCTCTAGCATTGCAGCAGTGTTTCTCTACATCTGCCTGTGGTGCTGTTGGCAGGCAGCTGGGACACTGAAGGGAAGGGAAGAAGGGAGCTTTTTAATACCCTGTCACATCTTTGCAGATCTGAAATGTTTTTGAAACCTTTTTGTTACCATTGCGTTCATAAGCTGATTTGCTGTGGCCTATAAGCTGTAGATGGTGAAACAAGGTGCAGTACAATACTGCTGCCTGCTTCTTTGGTTGGCAAGTCTTAGTTCTGCTATTTATTGTCTCTTATCCCAATTTGCCTGGGTAACATTTTCTTGAAAGCTGCATACGTTTTGCCATTAAACTGGCTGCAGTGTGGGAAAAATGTGAGACATTCAAGTTATGCTCGTGATGTAAACTCTGCAACTCCTCGACAGGCAAATTGGAGAGAACTGAAAGGACTTTCAGAGGCTGTGTTTTCCATATATCCATCCAAATATAAATGGATCGATTGTATCTGTCACTTCTCATAAGTGTTTGTCTAATCTATTCTTAAAAACCTCCTGTGATGGAAATTCAAATCCTTTTCAAGTCGTATGTTCTAGCTTTCAGTGTTGGGTACAGGAAACCTTTTCTACTTTAAGTCTGTGATGCAAGCCCATACTTTACTGCTAGCAGATGTGGAGGAGAAAATATCTTAAGCTCCTTTAATTTACCACTTAGACACTTGATGTCTCTGAATGATTACCAGTTTTCACTTTCCAGGACAAACTGTCACAATTCCTTTAACCCTTCCTTATAATCTATACCTTTTAGTCTTCTTCTTGGTCCCATTACTCACTAAATGGCCAACTATGAAGAGTCTGAGTGGTACATTAGTTTTAGCAGCCACAACTGGACACGCTGGTAAAGACCTTGCTGGTACCACACAGAGCAATAGGACTTCTCTGGTTGTTTTACAGACAATACTTTCCCTGTTATGGCATGGTATTGTTCTTGCTTTTTTTAAAATTAAGCCTACAATACATCATCAGCTGAGATCAGCACTTGCCTTCTGCCCCATTAATTTTTTTTCTTAGCATAATAATTTTTGCTATGTCTATAGATCTGAAAAGTTACAATTTGCATTTGTTCTTACTGAATTCAAGTAGAGACCCATGATTTCAATGGGAACCCCTAAGAATGTTAGCCAAAGTAAGCTAGTCAGTGAGGAGGACAAACAAAAAATATGCTAATTTTCAATCAGTTGGATATTGTTTGTGTTAGGCTTATGTGTTATTTCTAACCTATTAAAGATGAAGCGTAGGAAAATCATAGAATCATAGAATTTTAATGGTTGTAATGGGCCTTACAGAGCACCTGGTCTCAACCCCCCCTGCCATGAGCAGAGACACCTCCCCACTAGACCAGGGTGGTCAGGGCCACATCCAGCCTGGCTTTAAAAACACAACTGAAAATGTGTTTACCTGGAGTCTCTACTTCAGGTGAAGACTTAGGAAGCCTCTGTTGTCAGATGGCTTCACAGTGAAACAAATGACATTAATAGACCAGTATCTGTACAAGTGCATGTGGGCTTTTGATGCATTTATGGTAATAGGCAGGGACTATATTGTTGATTTGAGAGTCAAGCCGCTCTCCATCATTTTCCAACAGTCCTG
>NW_008649736.1:0-10804 GCF_000695815.1 Acanthisitta chloris
GTGCCCGCAGCTCCTTCCCGGTGGCACCGCAGGGATTCGGGTCGCTATCCCGCTCTGCTGCTGCTCCTGGCTGTGGTGTCCGAGGCTGTGAGACCCCCGAGGGGTGACAGGTCTGGGTGGGATCAGGGACCCTCTCCTGTCGCAGTGTTGGGACACGGCAGAAGTGCCAGCCCAGCATCCCTGAAGCTGTGTCCAGGTGGGATGAGGGACAGTCAGGGCGTTCTTGTCCCTGCTCTACCCCGAGGGCTGTGCCCGTTCTGGATCCTGTTGATCCCCAGCACTGGTACCGAGAGCTGTGCCCGTTCTGGATCCTGTTGATCCCTAGCACTGGAATATCTCTCTCCAAAGCCTGGGATGCTCCCAGGAGAACACCTGCTCCCTGCCCTGTTCAGCATGTTTTCCCAGGCACTGTGGTGCTGCTCCAGCTTTCCTTGCTGGATCTGGGCATCCAATGGTTTTTCCTGCCAAGCAGAAGCTTCTCCAAGACACACTGGTGCAGCTCAGGGCTGAGAACAGCTTCAGCCCCTTGGGGTTGTTTGCTCAGGGGGTTGTGATGGGACTGCAGAGTTGGGATATGTCCATAACACAGAGGGATGCTCCATGGTGGGGATTGTTCCCAACCTGGGACCTTCTCTCTGCTCCGGTGGCATCGCTGGGACACGGGGAGGGCATCACTGCTCCTTCCCATGGGGAAGAAAGTGTTTTCCTCCTCTGTCTCATGTGTGCCAGGTGTGTTCCCAGTGCTGTGGGCACAGACCCTGACTGGGAGCAGGAGCCAAAGCATTGCTCCCTGCCTCTCCCCTCTGGTGCTGCGTCGTTCCCGGGATGTGCGAGCTTGGAGCTCGTTAAGAGGCAGGAAAATGGGTCTTGCCTAAGTTAGCACATCGAGCTGGCAGGATGAATTTGTCACTGGATAAAAGGGCACCTGAGCTCCCCAGGGAGCCGGCAGAGGAGTCCGGGGCCCATTTGTAACGCCTGAGACATCTCCTCCTCCGCAGTGGGCTCCACCAGCTTCCCTGCCTGGAAAATCCCACCCTCCCTGGAAAATCCCACCCTGGAAAGAGCTTTTCCTGCAGGGAATTAGCGATGGCAGCCAAACCCCCCTGCCAGGGGAGGCAATCAGACTTCAGGGTGTAGGTACTCATGGGCTATGCAAGAGATGCTCCTGCTCACCTCACAGCCAGGATGTGCATGTCCAAGTGTCCTCCACCAGCTCTTCCTCCAGTTTGAACATGTTTTGCCCCAGAAACAACTCCATGGCATCAAGCAGAGCCCACCAAGCCTCCCCCAGACCTTCCCCTGCCATCCCACTGTGCCCACCCCATAGCTCTTGGCTGATGGGCTTTGCCCTACATCAATAGCAGGAGGAAAAATATCTTCAGCCTTTGCTGGGGAAGGTTTTGTGTTCATTTGCTCACTGAATTCCAGGGCTGAGGCAGCTGCAGGGCAGAATCCTGCCAGGGACCCCCTGGAGCCTGTGGGAAGACACCACAGTGGGTGCAAGGTGTGGACATCTGTTCTGTGAAACCTTTCCTGTAATGTTGCTCATTTCTGGCTTCTTCAAAGTTGTTGTTCTGTTGGGTTTTTTTTCCCCTCCCGCAGCAGATGGGAGCTGCTAAGCTGTTGCAGTGGTGTGGAAGCTCTCAGGGATGATTTGTGTGCCTCTTACCCAGGTTTTGTACAAAAGAGGAAGAAGGTTAACCCTACTTGGGGAGGACACTGAGGGTTGGAGGGGATGGAGCCCCAAGGTCAGGGCTGTGCTAGTGACAAACCTTCCTCTGAGTCAGGGCTGTGCTGCCTCCCCTGAGCACTCTGGCTCTGAGACAGGGCTGAAAACTGCCAAAATGGAAATACCCATGGAGAAGCAACACACTTCCCTCCCCGGAGCAGTTCCCTGTTGGGAAGACAGAGCCAGGCTGAGCCAATACCATTTATTGACTAACTCTCTTGGCAAATCGATCCCAAGTATAACTCCTTGTCCCCAGCACACGCTCCAGGCTTGGGGGGTTTGGTGGCTGCACTGTCTCTGCAGCTCCTGAGCCTGTTGGCAGCTCTGCCCAGTGGGTTGGGGCACTGGGAGCCACTGGTGGGCTCTGCCAGGGTTATCCAGCCCCTTGGAGCCCTCGTGCTGGTTATCTCCACATGCAAGGAGGGGATGGTGTGAAAGTGAGTGCCTGGTAGGTGTAAAACCAAGGTGCTGTGGTGTGTCCATCCCTCCAGCCCTCACAAAGCTGCACCTTGTCCACTTGGAATGAGAGTTTCTAGCCCCGGGAGCTTACGGAGCAAATCTGGGAGTGAGACCAGAGCATTAACCGAAAGGCTTTAGTGCCAGAAAGCAAAATAACAACTTCCTTTTCCAATCTCCTCTCCTCTTTAGCAAATGGGAAGGCTGTTCCCTGCTCCCAGCAGAGCTGCTGCAGGATTCTGCCCTTGGCACGGGCACTGCTGCGTGTCCTGTTGGCAGGGTCTGCCCTGCCAAGGGGTCTCCTGCAGCTTGGAGTTGCACCACCCAGTTTTCCACATTTCCAGATGTTCTTGCTGCCCATTGTGGCTTGTCCCTGCAGCATCCTCTCCCCATGCCCCGGCATCCCCTCCCCATGCCCAGTGGCTCCCGGTGCAAACCAGAGTCTGGGAGTTCATATTGATGGTTATGAAACTGCTGCTGGGTGCACCAGAAGCTCAGCTCAGCACTTTTCCAGTTCCTAGAGGAATGATTTCCTACAGAACAGTTTAACCTGGAGCAAATTAGGGAAGACTGAGCCAGCAGCACCAGTAACAACTGCAACCCCCTGCCTGGAGCTTCATCCCCTGTGCCAGGGCTGGCTCCCCTGCCCACTGCTGCTGGTGGCACCTTGCCTGGGTGCTGTTGGCTTTGGTTTACCTTGTGGAAGTGCCACCCTGTGCCTGGAGCAGGGAGATGAGAGCACAGAGCTCGGAGGAGGTTGTCACCCCCATCCTTGGCCTTGCTGTTGGATTCCCATGTGTGTTGTGGGGACAGAGGGGTGGCAGCTCCCAGCAGAGCCCTGGGGCAATCCTGGTGCTGTAGGAGTGATGCCAGGCATGGGCTGTCCTTGGCTCAGGGCTGGGTGAGTGCCCTGGGGCTGTGGGAAATCCCAGCTGGCTCAGGACACTGGGACAGTGCAGGTGGGATGGGTCCCCTGGTGCTCTGGCCAGGGCTCAGGATGTTGGCAGCTCCTGGAGCATCTCTGTGCTTGGATCCTGTGCCAGCAGAGGGTTGTGGTGGGCAGGATGAAGCTGTCACCTCCACTGGCCCTGCTGCTTTGTCCTCTACCTTGTCACATCCTTCCATCACAGCTTGGAGAGCAGGAAAACACTTCCCTACCACCTTAGGGAGTGCCTGCAGCCTGTGCCACCCCACCCAGGACCATCCAGAGGGCTGGAACTCTGCATGGTTCACAGGGAAATTGCTCCATCCCTGCTGGCTGCCTCTCCACCTCCTGCTTGGGAAAATCCTCCAGGGTTTTTTGGGTTTTTTTCGCTGTCAGTGCTGGGCTGGTGGCACAGCCAGAGGGGCTGGAGGCTGTGCCCTTCGGGCAGGGGCTGTGCTTTGCTCACCTTGCCCGGCTTTGAAAGGGGAGCTGCTGTGGGGGCAGTGCCAGCGGGAGGAGCAGCCGGCGCAGCACTTTCCCAGCCTGCTGCGGTGTCGCCGGGGCATAAAATTAAGCGACTTCGGCGCAACATGAAACTCTGCATTGATTTTTCTTCTTGGTTTTTTTTTTTTTTTCTTCCCCTTTTCCATCTTACTTGCCCAGTGCTGGAGGTGCCAGTTTGGGTACCATGCTGGTGAGACTGGGGGGGAGTATCACTGCCAGGGGTGTAGGGGTGATGCTCAGTCCTCCTGGAGAAGTTCTGGGTCTTTATCCACCCAGCAGTGATCGCTGGGGTGAGGGATAGATTGGGCTGAGGGAGCACCCAAACCTGCTCCTTCTGCCTGTGGGTGCTGCTGCTTTGGGGGGTTCTCAGCCTGACCCAATTTCTTGGGGCCACTCCTGTCCCTTTGCCCCTGTGAAGTTTCCAGGTGCTGGAGGAGGGTGAGAGCCCCAATCCTTCTCCTGGGGTGCAAGGCCCATAGGAGACAGGAGATGCATCTGAAAACACTCTGGTTTCTCCCCCCCTCCCTTCACCCAGCTCCTTGCCAGATGATCCAAGAGCAAAACTATCTCGGCTGCTCCGTGTGAGTGTCTTGGCACCGTCTGCAGGAGCCTTGTGACCACTCTCCCCGTGGGGCTGGGGGGCAGTGGGTGGCACAGGGGTGCAGACACGTGCCGTGCCAGGGTGATGGATGATGCCCTGGGCAGGATTTGGCTCCAGAAGCACAAAGGTGTTGGGGCTGTTGGCTCATGTGTGGTGCTAAGGGACGTCACCCAGACGTCACCCTGCCACCTCGGGTGCTGCCAGCTCCGTGCCATGGGATGCAGGAGAGGTGTACAGCCTGAAATCCTGCTTCCAACCTGTGTCAGGGTGCTGGGAACACCCTGTCCTGCCCAACCTCTGGGTGAGGAGAGCTCTTGGAGCAGCATCCTTACTCTCCCAGCACTGCTAACAGGGTCGTGGCCATGCTCTGAACTGGGCTTTGCAATGCCAATGCTGCAGCTGGTCTGGATGACTCCTGGCTCCAGCTCTGCTTTCCCTGACCGTAGGGAAACACTTGGGAGCTTTTCTGCTTCTCTTCTCCCCGGAGTAGGACAGAGCCTGCCATGGTTACGGGCGCAAACAGGGCTGCTACACCCGGTTATTTATATCCCCCGGCGCAGACAGGCTGCCTGCTCCACCTCTCCTGGAGGGCTGCTGGGCCGAGGGATGGGGATTTATAGGACATGCTGTTTATACAGCTGCACACGGTGCTCGGGGAGCTGAACCTCTTGGGATGGGGAGCCCGAAGGGTGAAACATCATCCCCATCCCCAGCGGAGCGAGGCTTGGGAAGGTTTAGTTCCAACAGCTATTTCCAGCGGTGGCACAGCTGGGGGGATGTCCTGGGGCCAGGCTTGGCCGGGGGAAAGGAGCCGCGCCGTTCCCGGAGCCTGTTTGCTCGCTCATCCCATGGCTGAGCTGTTTATCCTGCGACACGTGGTGTTTTCCTTCCGCTGAGTTATTGCCGGGCTGGCAGTGCCCGGCACTGCCTGTGCCCCGGCGCGGCAAAGAGGGGTCTGAGACAGCCCTGCCAGGGCAGGGGGGCTTAGTGGCACCTCCTCCCAGTCCTGGCTGCCTGCTGGGGCTGTGGGACACAGCCTGGGTGGGCTGTTCCTTCCCCATCCCACTGAGCTCTGAGCATCCCATCCCATCCCAGTTTCTTATCCCAGCGGTGTTTGGGTGGGCACTGATTGCCAACTGGTGCCCCCTTCCCTTCCCCATACCCAGCACTCATCCAGGGCTGACCTGGCCCTGCTTCCTTCTGAGCTCAGCATCTTTCCCAGCTCACCTGTTCCTCCGCCGGATTGGGCAGCAGCAGATGGCAAAGTCCACCCTAATGAAGATTAATGGGAGGAGATTCTCCTTCTCCAAGCTGAACCCCCCACCGGGTTTTAATTATTCTTTTGGGGAGGAGTGTTGCTGCAGGCAGGCTCTGCTCCTGCTGGGGTGAGAGCAGCCAGAGTGGCCCATCCCTGTGCCCAGGGATGCTGGCAGCATCTCCCCTCCCGTGCAGAGACATGTGCCAGCCACGAGGTGTGCAGGACCCCGCGGGGAGGAGCTGCTGCCTGGGGGGAGATGTTGATGGGATGTTTATTGGGGAGAGGTGAAGCACCGGCTCAGCAGCACCAGCATCTGCTCCCTCCCTCCCTCCCCAGTGATCCTGGAGCAGGGGAGTATAGAGATGGATCTTGCCCCACCCCCAGGGATCCTGGAGCAGGGGAGGATGGAGATGGATCCTGCCCCATCCCCAGGGATCCTGGAGCAGGGGAGGATGGAGATGGGTCCTGCCCCATCCTCAGGGATCCTGGAGCAGGGGCGGGTGGAGATGGATCCTGCCCCATCCCCAGGGATCCTGGAGCAGGGGAGGATGGAGATGGTTCCTGTCCCATTCCCATTTCTCTGGCAGTTTTCCTTGAGGTTTTTAGCCCCACTTTGGAGGGTGGGAAGAGCAGTGAATTGAGTTCTTGGGGTTTGAGCCCCACTTTGGAGGGTGGGAAGAGCAGTGAATGGAGTTCTTGGGGTTTGAGCCCCATCTTGGAGGATGGGAAGAGCAGTGAATTGAGTTCTTGGGGTTTTTAGCCCCATCTTGGAGAGTGGGAAGAGCAGTGAATCGAGAGCCCCACTTTGGAGGGTGGGAAGAGCAGTGAATTGAGTTCTTGGGGTCTGAGCCCCACCTTGGAGGGTGGGAAGAGCAGTGAATTGAGTTCTTGGGGTCTGAGCCCCACTTTGGAGGGTGGGAAGAGCAGTGAATTGAGTTCTTGGGGTCTGAGCCCCACCTTGGAGGGTGGGAAGAGCAGTGAATTGAGTTCTTGGGGTCTGAGCCCCACTTTGGAGGGTGGGAAGAGCAGTGAATTGAGTGGGGGAACCTGGCACTGCTGTCACCCCGTGGATGGAGGGGTTGGTATGGGATACCCACTGCAGAGAGCAGTGCTCCTGCCCTGGAGGAATGGGAAGGACACTGATTTCCTGGCTCCTTGCACTGCCTTCAGGCATCTGACCCTTCCCTAAGCCGCTTAGGCACTGCCTGCAGCCGGGACGGGGCGTTTGCCCAGGCTTTGCAAGTTAATTCCTAGCAGGTGATGTGTTCCCAGAAAGTTTCTTTCCCAGCCAGCCCCGTGGGGCCTCTCATGCCTGTATCCTTCAGCAAATCCTGTGGGATGTGAAGGGGCTGGGTGGGAGGTATCCCCACCCCGGGGGGAGCAGATTTCCATCACTGCTGTACTCACAGGTGATGTGTTGGGCTCAGGACCAGAGTCAGGGCCACCCACATGGGATCAGTGTGTGCCCAGGCAGGGAGAACCCCCTCCCTTCTCCCTGGATGAGGCAAGAGGCACAAATCTTTGCAGGCTGGAAGATTTCTGCCTTCTCTTCTGCTTTGTGCTCCGCTGCCCATGTAATTGCCTGCTAAATCCTGCTTGGATAATCTTTCTTGCTGATGATGCACAAAGCTGAGAGCTCTGCCCTGTGCCGTGTTTTGCTCCTCAGCCCCAGTGCCCAGTGCTCCATGCCCACGGCACAGGGGAACTGCTGTGCCTGGAGGGGTTAATTCCAGAACTGCTGTGCCCGAGGAAAGAGCCCCAATTAATAATTCACAGGGAGAAGGAACTGGCTCCAACCTTCTGCCTGCAGATGGGGAGTGCCTGGGAGAGGAGCATCGTCCTCTGCAGCGAGGACAGGGCAGTGACAGGACAGTGACACCCCCAGCCCCTTCCTGCCTCTTGCTGTGTGGCTCCAGCTCTCCCTTCTCCATGCTCTGCATCCAGCCCTTCTCCCATGCCTTGGGGTTTCCCTGCTGTTGGTCCCATCTCCTGCATCCCCTCACAGCATTTTGGGGGAAGGTGATCCACTTATCTCCTTCTAGGCTGAGCTGGGTCCTGCCATGAGCAGGTTTGGGAGGCCCCAAACCCCACACAGCACAACCTGTGGGTTCAGGGTGGGGAGAGAAGTGTTCCCAGGCCTTGGGGAGTCCTTAACCCTCCCTTATCTCCAGTACTCAGTGTCTGCACCAGGTCCCTTCATCCCACGTGAGTCCTTGGAGGGCACAGAGCATCATCCCCTCTGTGCTGTGCCACCTGGTGCTGGGGTAGCTATGTGGGTTGGCTCTGGTTTCACCCCTGAGATGGCTCAGGCCATAGTTTGGCTCTAAAGCTCCATGTGAGCCACACAAGGAGACAGGGAGGTGCCCCCAGGTGGGTGCTGAGCCCCCCAAACTCTCTGGCTCACCACTGATGGGTGTCCCAGGCATTGCTGCCCATGGGGAGATGGTGCTGGGGGCACAGATAGGTGACAACCAACTCGGGCAGAGGGTGCCAGGGCCAGGTGACTGGCACTGCCAGGCTCAGCCTGGACATCCCAGGGATTCCCAGGGGTGTTGGAGCCCCTCATGCCATCACAGAGCCAACTCTGACGGAGCAGTGGCCCTTTACACACCATCACGTGGGCTGGTGGCACAAACCCTCCACATTCCATTTTTAGAATCGCTGGATCAGGGGAAAAAATGTATTTTTGGAGTTTCATTTGCTTCAGCTTCAGAGTTACTCTTTTTTTAAAATTTTTTTTTCTCCCCTCCTTCTTTTAAATGGGCCAAAGCCCCTCGTGCCTGAGCCCAGTGCTTGGGGACAAAGAGTCCCAGAGCAGCTCCCTGGGGACTCTTCCCCTGGGTCAGCTGTTCCCGGGTTGTCCCCAGCAGGTTCCCCAGAGTGGCAGTGCTGGTGGGGATAGTCTGGAGAAGCTCTGCTCCCCTTCCTGCAGCAGCAGAGCCTCGGTGGGGTGAGACCCTGCCCATCTCCCTCCCTGCCTTGAATCCAGGAGCTGCAGAGGCTGAGCAGGGCCTGGCACTGAGCCCCAGGGCTGTCCTGGACTCCCCAATGGCTCCATGCCACCATCTAGGGGCAAACTGTGTCCCCAGTGGCTCAGACACGACTCTGGAGCTCTTGGCTGGGGGCTCAGGCTGTGAGTGAGGGGCTGAACTTCCCTGGCTGCCCTAGTGCTGAGGTTTCCTGGCTGCTCTTATGCCAACACTGCCACCTTCTCCTTGCAGATTCCTCCTGGTCTTCAGCTGCCTGGTGCTGTCTGTCTTCTCCACCATCCACGAGCACCAGAAATTGGCCAACCAGTGCCTCTTCATCCTGGTGAGTGATGCAGGAGCAGGGCTGATGCTTGAACTCCCCCCTCCCCACATTACACCTGAAATACTCAGGTGAGATCATGGATCAAACCCCTCCAACCCAATCCAATCCCAGCCTGGATGTCAGTGATGATCCAGCAATGTGCAGCATCTCCAGCACGTTGAGGATTAGCTGGGGATGGTCTTGCTGCTGTGGGTATCCCCACGGCTTGGGGTGGCCCCTCCCTGCCACTGTCCCTCTGTGCCTTGGAGGGGCTGGGAAAAGGAAAAAGGCAGGACAAGGAGGGGCTAAAAAAGGCAACTTTCCCCCAAACTGTCAGAAAGAGCTGACACAGGAGTTCTCCCGAGTGACGGAGACTAAATTGGGAAGGTCCTTGTGACTTTTGCTGCGAGTAAGCAGAACGGGGGCTTGTTTGTGCGAGAGGTAGGAGGACAATGCTGACAGAGGAGGAAAAGGACCCAGCTCGGAGTGAGGCAGGAGAGAAGCTCACACAGCCCCGACAGCTTCCCTGACTCCCCCGGGATGGCTCCGGTGGCCTCGGGGTGGACACCACGCACCATCCTCAACACCAAATCCCCTCACCAAGCACAGCTGAGTCCCCCACACTCACCTCACTCCCCATCCCTCCTTTTATCCCGGCAGGAATTCGTGATGATCGTGGTGTTTGGCATGGAGTACATCATCCGTGTGTGGGCAGCTGGATGCTGCTGCCGCTACCGCGGAACGCTTCGCCAGGAAACCCTTCTGTGTCATAGGTACTGGGGATCAGACTGGGGGGCATCGTGGGTCTTGTTGGGGGACATACTTGTTGGAGACAGACACTTGCTCAGCAAGCTGTCCCCAAATCTTTTGAAAAATTCAAAACTGTACCAGCTGGAATAGAATTTGTGCCAGGTGACTGATACAGTAAGGAGCGAGCAAATCGGTATTGATAACACGGATCACCTGCATCACCTCTGGGGAGTTGATTCCATTCCATTTAGTTGATTCCAAACTTACTTGGTTTGTAAATCTTACACTACCTTCCATGCAATTGGATGGTGAGCATCATTTTGACCCAAATTTAAAACCAGGAAATGCCAGAGTTCCTCCTGATCTTGTCTGTTCCGTTCCACCTTTGGCATCCCTGTTTTCTTGAGCAACTCCCAATCTCCCTCCTCAGCAGCTTTTCTCCTAACATGATCCCAAAAATCCAGTGGCTGCCTCAGGTGAACCATCACTTGGCACTGAGGCAATGTCCACAGCTCCTTAAGTATTTTTGCTTGAACTTCCTGACTGCCACAAACAGTCCTTTGTTTCGACTCCCATTTGTTGCAAATCCTCATCCTCACTATCATCACTCGTAGGCAGAGGCTTTTGGGGAAAAACCACACACCCCTCACTCTTGTTGTACCCTAGATTTCATCGTCTTCATCGCCTCAGTGGCTGTGATTGCTGCTGGTACCCAGGGCAACATCTTCGCCACGTCCGCTCTGCGCAGCATGCGCTTCCTGCAGATCCTGCGCATGGTGCGCATGGATCGCCGTGGCGGCACCTGGAAGCTGCTGGGATCCGTGGTCTATGCCCACAGCAAGGTGAGGAGTGGCATCCCAACCCTGCCCTGCACACCCTTCCAGGAGCCCTTCTCACCCCTGCTGCCCTGCAGGAGATGAGCTCCTGGTGACGAGCTCCTGGTGATGAGCTCCTGCAGGGCAGCACGGGTGAGACGGTGAGGAGTGGCATCCCAACCCAGCCCTGCACATCCCCATGAGCCCTTCTCACCCGTGCTGCCCCCCAGGAGCTCATCACTGCCTGGTACATCGGATTCCTCGTGCTCATCTTCGCCTCCTTCCTGGTCTACCTGGCTGAGAAAGATGCTAACATGCAGTTTGCCACCTACGCCGACTCGCTGTGGTGGGGCACGGTAAGCTGCCAGCCCCGGGAGGGGATGAGGAGGGTGGGATGGGGCTGTGTGGGGGGAGCTGCCTCCAGGCCTCCCCCTGCTCTGTCCCTGGGCAGGTCACACTCACCACCATCGGCTAC
>NW_008649736.1:10824-11328 GCF_000695815.1 Acanthisitta chloris
GATGTGGGCGGCTGGTTTTGCCCTGCTTGGCATCTCCTTCTTCGCTCTGCCTGCTGTGAGTAGGGATGGGAGAGGGTTCCTGTGCCTCCTGCCTCCTTCCCCCTCTTTGGGGGGAAGAGGGGAAAACCCACCTTTGTCTCTGCTGGCACCCACATCCCCTCCATCCTCTCCCACCCCCAGGGGATTTTGGGCTCCGGTTTCGCCCTCAAGGTGCAGGAGCAGCATCGGCAGAAGCACTTTGAGAAGAGACGAACTCCAGCAGCAAACCTGATCCAGGTAGCACAGGAGTTGTGTATCCCACCTTATCTCTTCCCAGGAACGGTCTGCTGTCCCTCCCCATCTCCTCTGATTGTCCCTGCCTGCTGCAGGCAGGACCCAAAACCTGACCCAGTGTCCAACACTTGGCTCCTTTGTGCTGGACTCTGCCTGTGGGGGTTTGGGGGGGATGGAGGGGTCACTGGGGGGGGTCACCTCCCAGCTGACCCCGTGGAGTGTCACTCCTGT
>NW_008649737.1:0-26627 GCF_000695815.1 Acanthisitta chloris
CGGGACGCCGCGCGGGGCGCGGACACTGCGGGCTGTGCTCGACCCCGAGCCCGCAGGCATCCTCTGCCGAGTAGTGGAGGGGAAAATGAGGGGCATCTCAAATGGCCGCAGAAAAGGAAGCCGCTGAAACCTTGCCTTTCTGAGATGGGGAGAGGGTTGATCTTGAAGTGCGCATTGCTCTCACAGGTTACTTCTGTTGGGTGTCTGCTGCTACAAATAGGTAGTTCACATCCCTCTGAAATCGTTGTTCCAGACTGTCTGCGGATCCAGACGGGTTCTTATTCACAGTGGTTGTCGTCATGAGAACCGTACGAAAGCCTACCACTAGGACTCTGAAAGTTAAACGAGAAAGCTTCACCATGTGAAAGCCAAATTCCTGGAGTCTGATCGAGGCCCCCTAGAAAGTCAGCCCTTGGGAGGGAAGGTACATCAGGTTTCATGTAGGTCAACAAGTCCTTCTCTTACTCCTTACACATCCACATGCAACGGTGCTGGTACTAAGGAGGATGAGGGAACTGCTGAACAGTGAAGGATCAGGGGCCAGGAGGACAAAGACTGAAGGGATGAACTGGCTGTCAGAAAGGCCATGTGTCTGTATGTTGCTCCGAAACAACAGCAGCTAAAACTCTGTCCATGCAGCTCCAGGTCCTGCTCATTAGCAGTGGCAGGTTTTCAAAGCCCTACATGGAAACTAAACAAACTCAGGTGGGCTACCTGGTTCTCACTCTATGAGCTGGACTGGATTTAGAGTGGTGAAGGGCTCTAGTCCACTATCAATATTTTGAAGTGCTCAGTACTACAGTAGGAGATTTTGAAAAGGATTTTTTTAAAAGCTGGTAGTTATCTCCCTTAGTGAATCAGCTTTCGGAAGGTGGAATTCCTCCTGCTGTGGGCAGCAGCTATTAGCTAGATGGCAGCATTAGGCATTAGGAGTCTGGATTCTGCTTCTGGATTTCTACCAGGAGAACGAGGTGGAACACTAACGAGACCTGTGCTGACAAACACGCTGGCTTTGTTCAAAGTCTGGGTGCCAAGTGTAGCAGTCATATAAAAATAGGGGGGGTATTTATGTGTCTGGCATGTGTACTTAACATTAACTGATAAGAGTAGGCAAAAATTTGTGAAATACAGAAAGGCAGTCAGGGAAATGTCAACCTTTTGAACATTTCTGTTCACATTTCCTTAATGCATAAATTGCTAAGGCCAGTTTTCATGGGGACCACTATCGCCAGCCACATGTCAGTGCTTGTGTTCCCAGTGTATCATTGCAAGTGATGGTAGTCCTGTTGTAGATAAGAGGTAGTTCCATAAAAAAAATATGAGACTGGTTACTGTAAACTACTCTGTCACTAAGAGGAATACAATGTTTACTCATATTTGTGAGTGCCTTTTGCAATAACATATTCTCATTCTAATGACAAAGTAACACTACAAAATGTTGCTACAAAAGATATGCAAAGCACCAACTGGGATATGAATTCTCTGAAGCTTCAAAGTAGTCAGGTCTGAAACATTTTCAAAAGTAATGTCTGTCTAGCAGTGTCATCTCACAACTACTGCTGCTTTAAAGCCAGGATTATCATGTTATCATAAGATTACGTGACTCTTCTTTATAGAATAAGATTCCCCTTTGATAAAGATACATTGACAAGATTCCCCTTGCAGAGCCCAGGACTGGACCCAGCACTCTGGACATGGCTTCTCCAGTGCTGAGAGAAGGATCACACCCTTGACCTCTGGTGACACTCATCCTAATGCAGCCCAGGAGGCTGTTGTCCTTCATTGCTGCAAGAGTGCATTGGTGGCCCATGTTCAGTGCTGTGACCACTAGGACTTAAATCCTTCTGAAATCTGCTTTCCTGTTAGCCAGCCCCCAGTCTTTACTGGTGCATGAGTGTTTTCATCCTCATGTGCAGGACTTTGCAATTCCCTTTGCTGAATTTCTTGAGATTCCTGTTTATCATTTTCTCCAGCCTGTTGAGTTACACAACCTGAACAGTCATACCATCGTGTGGTGTATCAGCCACTCCTCCCAAGTTCATGGTATCTGCAAACTGTCAGAGGGCACACTCTGTCCCATTGTCCAGGTCATAAATGGAGATACTGAATGGCATTGGTCACAGGCTAAATCCCTGGTACAACACTGCTGACTGGTGATCTTTGTGCCACTGATCACAAACCTTTAGGCCAGGTTGTTCAGTTTCCCACTGTAGTGGGTTTATATGGCCACATTTTTTGGCAGTGGGGGGACTACATGAATGGCTTTTGTGAGAAGCTGCTAGAAGCTTCCTCATGTCCAGCAGAGCTGATGCCAACAGCTCCAGGACAGACTTGCCACTGTGACAAGGCTGAGCCAATTGGTGGTAGTAATGCCTCTGTGATAACATATTTAAGAAGGAAAAAAACATTATTCCACAGTAGTAATTGCAGCCAGAGAAGAGAGGAGTGAGAATATGTGAAAGGAACAACTATGCAGACACCAAGGTCAGTGGAGAAGGATGGGGAGGAGATACTCCAGGTGCTGGAGCTGAGGATCCCCTGTGGCCTGTGATGAAGACCATGGTAAAGCAGCTGTGTGCCTGCAGCCCATGCAGGTTAACAGGGTGCAGAGATCCACCTGCAGCCCATGGAGGAGACCTAGACCGGAGCAGGTGGATTCCTGAAGGAGACTGTGAACCCATGGGAAGCCCGTGATACAACAGGCTCCTGGCAGGAACCTGTGGACCCATGGAGAGAGGAGTCCCATGCCAGAGCACATTTCCTTTTAGGACTTGTTATCCTGTGAGGGACCCATGCTGGAGCAGGTTGTTCCTGAGGGACTGCACCCTGTGGAGAATGACCCACACTGCAGCAGTTCATGAAGACTCATGTTGGAGAAGTTCCTGAAGAGCTGTCTCCCATGAGAGGGACCTCACACTGGAGCAGTAGCAGAAACAATGTGTGATGATCTGACCATAACCCCCACTCCATGTCTCACTGCACCACTGGCAGTTTTGGAGGTAGAATTGGGAAGGAGGGAGAGGTGGGGGAACGTGTTTTAAGATCTGGTTTTTTTTCTCATTATCCTGCTCTGGTCTTGTTAGTAATAAAATGACTTAATTTCCCCAGCTACAGCCTGTTTTGCCCATAATAGTATTTGATGAGTGATCTCTCCTGGTCCTAATCTCAACCCATGAACCTTCCATTGTATTTTCTCTCCCCTGTCCATTTACAGAGCGGCTTTGGTGGGTGCCTGGTATCCAGCCAGGGTCAACCTGCTGCACCCACATAACTAGCCTGCACTTCATCAATTTGTCTATGAGGATACTATGTCAGACAGTGTTGAAACCCTGGTTGAAGTCAAGATAACAACATCCACTGCTTTCTGCTCATCCACCAAGCTAGTCATTCAGTCATAGAAGCCTATGAGGTTGGTCAGGCATGATTTCTCCTCCATAGACTCATGCTGGCTCTCCACACTCACTTACTTGGTTTGAATATGTTTGAAAACAGTTTCCAGGGTTATTTGCTCCATCAGGTTTTAGGGATCAAAGTGAGGCTGACTGGCTCATAGTTCTTTTGTTTTACCTTTACTGAAGATAGGAGTGCTACTTGCTTTCTCCCACCACTTAAAAGATCTGTCTAGAATGTCTTCCCTTGAGCTGCATGCAAAGGACCTCTAGTAAGGCCGCAAAAGTCTTGTGCTTTGCTTTTATCACTGTATCTCCTTATTTGGGAAAAAAGATGAAAACAAGGACAATTTACATTTCGTTTTCCATCAGACCAGGCTCAAAATAGAATGTTCTCAACTTAGAATTGACTACATTGATAAAATGAATTGACAATATCTATCAGCATATCTAGCAGCTTAGGATGAACACTCTTACCTTCTGCAGCTATCTTTATCGCAACCCTTTATTTGGTATTGTATGTTCCATTCTGCAAAGATGCACTCTTTCTATCATTATTTGCATTTTTGGTTCTGATTACTTGTTGGTTCTTGGTGCTATTTTAAATCTAGTGCATTTAAATGTAGAGTATCTTTTTTTTTTAGACATTTCTGCAGAGCACAAAAGCCACCTTTCCTGAAGCTGTTTTTGTACTCTACTGATAATGCTACCATCAAAGAATGGTGGTATCAGTCACATAAGAATCAGTTAGAACTTGTCCCTGAATTCCTCAGATACTTGTGTTCAAATGCTGCTTAGCCAGTAACAAAAATGTCAATGCAGAATATTTATATTCAAATTCCTATAAGCTTAAAAAATCCAACCACAACAACGAAAAGTCATTCATTAGTTGTCACTAAGATTATATAGCCAAAACCTTTTTATTTATATTTTCTCTTCACTTTGTCCAACCTCAGCACAGATTTATCTACAGTCACACTCATTCAGCTGCATTTTTTCTGCCCAGTTATTATGTTCTGCCTAATATAGTTTGTAGAGTATATTAATCTTAACAAAATGGGCTGTTCTTTTTAATATGGCAATGAATTGAGAATATTGTAATGAGGCTTGCTATTTAAGGGATAAAAGAAGCAGTAAAATAATTAGTGGTGAAAACATCAGTTTTGAACTGATTTAAGAAGTTTTTTTCAAGACACAAATTATAGCTGTTTTCAGATCCTTCATTTGAGAAAACATGTGACTAAAATTAAGGTATATAAGAATATATTCATGCCCAGTAAAGATTTCCTAGTGTAGAATCAGTGCCTTGTAATTCACTTATAACTGTCTTTTGATCATAAAATTCATTATTCTTTTGAGGCTCAGTAGTTCACAGTAATGAGTTTCAGCTTCATGCTGTGCACTGTCCTTTTAGACACTTCTTGTAGTATTTTTTTCTAATGTTTTGAATTACCAAATCATGTGATTAAGCAAGAATCTCACCTTATGTCATTTGTGAGCAGGTCATAGCCAAAGCCAGACATGACAGTGAATATTTCTAGAGTGCTTTGTAATTGCGTCATAGTGGGAATATACCACCTCAGGCAGCACTGAGCGGTGGGTGAAGGACTGCCTTACCATTTGTCTTACCCACTCTGACCACCTCTGTATACCATGAACTTGTGAAGAAAAACTTGAAAGTGTAAAAGAATGCTGCCACGAAAGTACAAAACCTAGAAAAAATAACTACATTTTTATTACTTTCTTTTAAAAACTAATATGATGGTTAATCTGAGCATATATAGATTTTTATGACCTTGCTTGCCACTTCTGAAGGCATCTGACTGTTCACATTATTGTCCATTTATATTTATGAGGTTTTGCCTGGGCAAGAACACATAATAGAGATCCTGTATGGGCCTATGGTATAGGCAATGTGGATTTACAATCCACTTGGAAGAATATAACGTTGAAAATGCAAAAGAGCTTGCATCCTTTTCCTGAAGAGCTGTGTACAATAGATTTTCAGAAAAATATCAGCTTTTATGTACTGCCAGTGTGCAGTGCTCTATGGTATGGGAAGTTTGTGCGTAGTTGATATATTTCCTGGTCCTTCAGCTTTCCCATGCAGCAGATTATTTTGATCCTTTGTGAAGAGTTTGCAGGAAGTAACTAAAATTTCTGGAGGCTATTCAGCTTGTGTTGACAAAATACAGCTTTCCCTGAAAACCAGGCTTGCCACCTATTTACTTCATAATGGGTCTCACTACAGCACGATACAGGTAGTGGAACTCTCTGCATAAATGTTCAGACAGCTTCTTTCTGATACCTGGAAAGACAGAATCTATTGTTTTGGTTCTCTCAACTAGGCAAGAAGGCAGAGCATTCACAGGTTCAAAGACAGAGAGGCTGCACTCTTGCAGTCATCATCACACTGTTACTCTGCTGCAAAATCTTTCCTGTTCACCGCAACCTCTTGCATTTGCAGGCAATGTCTATTATATTCTTCTCCTACTTTAATCAAACACCTTTGCTCCACTGATCTCCACAGAACTGTGGAATTTAGGACAGCATTCCTCCCAAACTATTCCATTTGATCTGACTCCCTATGAGTAATCATTAAACAAAATGACTTTTATGTCCTGATATTTCCTTTTGGCATGCCAGAACTGGATGCCACTGTTCATGAACTAGATAGGTCTCAGACAAGAGCATACAGAGGATCAAAGAGCATCCACATGCTTGATTTCTAACTAGCTTTCCTAGCCCATAAGAGAAATTCCCATTGTCTCCTCAGTTGAGTCCCCAGAGTCTGACCAGAATAAGTATTGGCAATAGCTGATCTGTACAAAGAAAAAATCCTAAGTTAGGTCCAAGTGTTCCCACACTTGTAGCTTGGGTTTAGTTATGCATATGTATGTAAATGTACTGCATGAGAAAATACTAATCATATGTCCAGCTCTGACATTTTGGAGGCACTGCATTACACACAAGCTGTGCAGCAACAATATAATGAGTGGGTTATCACTAAGAGGACAGATTAAAATTTGTGTCACATCATCACTTAATGCTAAAAGCTATTCTATAAAATGGAGATTTTTGAATTAATTTGTTTCAGGGTAGCCTTGTGTCTGAAGTGTAGCGCTCCCTGCACCTTAAACTCAAGTAAAAGCAACCTGATTTTTTAGTGTAGGTTTGATGTGAATGTGAATTCTGTGGGCAATATAGTGGAACATGATATCCTTTATGGGATGCTGCAAATGCTGCACATGTGACACCCCCAGACATTGCTAGAGGGTTCCATGTAATCCGGTTACATCTCCAGATGAATGTGTTGCTTAAGTGCTGTTCAGGTCTATAAACAACAGTAGACTTGGAAAGGATCTTAAGAAGTTCTGTGGATTGTACTTCTGCTTCAAAATAAGACCTGCCACACCTAAGTCATTTGTGACTGACTCTTGTCTAAGTTTATTCTTAGTACTTTCAGTATTTCATCTCCCTAGGCAAACAGTTCCAACATTCAACTCGGAGAGCTTGCAATAATGTTACCCTGAGCATCCCATTCTGGAAACTTGTGTCATGCAGCATATCCTGTGTTATTGATGCTCTAAAGATCCCAAACCCATCCCAGCTCACCCTGCATTCTGCTTACTCAATTCCTGGGCATGCAGGAGGAAAAAAGCACTTTGCTTCCACTCCCTTTCCTATGGGAGCTCTTCTACTCAGTCAAGATAAAGGCAGAACTTAAGAGTTTTCCCTGTGTTGGAGGGAAAGACCCTGAGGGTAGTCTCCCTGAGTGCAAGATGGGCTCATCTGAAAGAAAACATCATGGTATCGATCTTTTAATGCTGAAGAGAAAAGGCACTTGCAAAGGGGGCCTGACCTGGCTATACACTTAATACCTGGGCACAGAGAAGGAAGCACAGGGTGGGTTTTCAGGGCCACAAGTGAGCCAGGCCTTATCCCTCTTCCAGGAGCTGCTGCAGGACATGCTCCAGCTGAGAACTTGTGGCACTTTTTGGACTTGAGCAGAGGAAACCTTCTGTTCCCTTTAGCATTGCCTTGGAGCTTGGTCCCAGTGCTACAAAGAGGAGGACAGGAACAAGAGGGCACAATGACTGGGAGATGCTGTGGGTGAGAGCAAGAGCAAGAATTTTCTGCCTCTTGCCAATAATATAAGCTTGGAGCCACTAAAATCTATACCATGTCCTTGAGCAATTTAAACCTATTAGTCTCACCTGTCCACATCAAACATGGAAAAACAGTTTATTACTTCCCTATTTATAGAAGGTTTTTGTATAAAAAGGAATTCTCTTCCTCCTGCTCAGCTTTCTGTGGGCTACATGATCCCTCAGTCTTTCTGCGTAGGCGATCCATGCACTCAAAGTACACTTTTCCTGAAGTTGCACTCTCAGAGGTAAGCCAGTCTTACCACATCATGCTGAACAGACAGAATATTTATAAGGTTACATATGGCTGTCTTTTTAATACTTCCCATGGCAGAGCTGCCTTGTTTCCCTAACAGTATGAGCTGAACAACCACCAATGTAATTTTGCTTGTATGAGAAATGTGGCCCCGCTCCACTCACAGCAAGGGTTTGGTGTGGTGCTATTGCCAGTGAGAATGGCTCTGTGACCATGAAAGGAGTAGGGGTGAGGTGACAAGAATGATAACAGGGGTGCAAGAGGGGCTCAGCCTTTCCAGTTCTTCCTACCCTCACCATGCAAGCCTGCAGTTTTGCATACCATCAACTTGAAAATATTTTGAGGTCATTATTATCCTGTTAATTTTGTTTCCTGGGTGAGCTCAGATTCCTGGCTGTGTACATAGCTAACCAAAATTAAACAAAAATGCACTCTTACCAGCAACTGGGCCTGTAACTGAGTATCATGATAGATGACTGCCTGCATAGTTCAGGGAGATTCTTTTTCCTTTGTTCTGAACTCTGGACTTCAGTCTCAGTCTAGTCACATACAATGAATTTGTCTTCCTTCAAGGCAGTTGGAGTTCAGGTGGATTGACAATGTCCTTTTCATATCTTCCATTCCATTTGTTATGGAAATGAACTGTCATTTAACCTGGCCCTATTCTGCACTGCTCTGACCAACAAGTTGAGAATCAACCTTCTGTAAAAGCAAATAGATTAACTTTTAGCAATGGTGCCCTAATGTCTAGAAAAACAGCCAGAGTAAATGTTTGTTTTGTCAAATACTGGATAATGAAATAAATGGTACAGAGGGTCATTAACTCATATCCTAAATGATTCGTGTAGAGGAAATACTCGTAGATGGCAAAGCAAGATTAGCTGTTTAATCAAACCATTCCACAAGGATGATGAGACTGTATGGAAATTTCTACAAGAGTTTGAAATAGCAACAAGAGAACCTTGTGGTTCTAACCACATCTTCCCACTGCATGTGAGGGAAGCAGTTTGATTCAAACCCTTATGGAGTGATATGTCTGGTCATTTTGTTTGGTGATGAAGGCAGTGTTTGAACACATTGGCAGACCTTTCTCAGCATATGGTCAAAACAGAAAGAATCCCTGCTGTCATGGTTCAAATCTGCATTTTGAGTACTTGGATAGTCATAATCTGCTCAGATGCCTATGTATGAGCTTGAATTTGATATCTCTTCCAGAAGAATTCCTTGCCAACAACTTATATTATTGTGCTGAAAAATGTTGCAGAGAATACAGATAGAGGCATCATACCCAAGGGCTGTGCTCTGGGTAAGGCAGAAAGCTCGTCTCTGTGATTATGCCTCTTTGAAAACTCCTCTAATCATACCCAGTTGTCTGTGTTTTGGATATAAATCCTGATAAATTAGGACTTAATCCAAAGTCCACTGCTGACAGAAATAGCCCCTTTTTTCTCTTCAGTGGGCTTTTCTCCATTTGTTTTCCAAAGGTTCATAAACTTTGCCCTGCATTTGGATTTTAAGGAAGTTACTAGTTGGATACGCCAGAATGGAATAATTTTTAAACCAGGGATAAAAAAAGCCTTGTTAGTGTCTGGATTTATCCTTTAGAAGACCTTCTTATAGCCTTTATGAAGTGGGATATTTTTAGACCTAGCAAGCTGGAACCATTTTTCTAATCACTTTTTTTTTTGATTACTATTCTGTGGCTAGACTTGAAAAAATATTTCTTTAGGTTTTATTTTGGACCAGCCCAGTAATTTAAACCATATAAACTGAAGTGACATGGCACTCTTTTCTCTCCATCACCATGTGAAAATTTTCTGCTTTTTCATGTTGTCAGCCTCTTGGTCTTCTAACACAATGCCTTGGGTTAGTCTGATTTTCATATAGTTGTTTTAGTACAGTTTCAGTGTAGTTTCAATGCAGTTTGGTTCACAACTGACCTGATGATCCTTTTTCCTGGAAATATTTGGTTGCAAAAAGAAGTTGCATTGTTCATGCAATTTGCTGCAATCTTAATAGCATCTGGATATGTTATCTTTAACTTCATCACCTGCAGTTAGTATATTGTGTGAAAATTCAGCTTCCATATTCCCCTGCCCCCTCTTACAAACCCCCTCCCTTTTCCTTGTAGATGGAAGTTGAAGTAGCTGCATTCTAATGGATTGTCATAAAGGAGGTGATTAAAAATAGTGCAATGTGAGGCAATATCTGGCTTTTCCAAGATTTGGTGACTTCAGGGGCAATATTATATTATATTTGGGATACTGCACTCCCAAGAACTTGGGCTCAGTACTGCTGCCTTTGACTGTATGCATCTTTTTATAGTGTCACATTGGCTTTTCAGCACTTTGTTGTCTTATGTCAGCTGGTGACTCTGTGAGGGAGGCTCTCATAAATCCACTCATAATTCAAGACAGGTAAGACTTTGATTTATATCTTGAATGAAGCTCTGACATGATTTTTCTCAAATTACCAACTTTCTGCCTGGCAGTAAGCTGAAAGGAGTGCTGGAAACCTTTACTACATATGTAATTCTTGGATTTGCTTCTAAAGTAAGAACATATGTATGAACAATGCTAATATTTTATTTTGCTTTTTTTGCAACTTTTCATATCTCTAATAGATATTTTCAGTAAAGTGGGTGTTTACTAAGTACATTTTATCAATTGCCCTGTTCTAATTTAATTCTAGTTTTTAACCAAAAAAAATGATTTGAAGAGAGTCCCAGCTTAAAACATGTTTCAATGCAAGTTTACTGAAATATATTTGTCGTCACAATAGATAAACAAGTAGAAGGTGACACTTTCTTCAGACTGAATGTGTTTAAATATTTGTTAAACTAATTCCAAAAGCAAACAACAAATACCAATATAATTTCTTATTGCTGTCCTGCATCTTGCCATCAGTGCTTTGGATTACAGCCTTTGGGGATGGTTGCTAAATCATGGCGTGATATTAGTGTTAAAGGGAAAGTTAACAAAATGAAATGGCAGGAACTATGTGAAATTCACCTGTCATTTGTTACTACTAGGTTTTGCAATTGGGTTTTTGATCTCCAGCAGCACCTGCCTGATCTTTTGATTACAAAGATCATACAGGTGAAGTGTGATCTTACTGTTTCTATGTGAAGCCTCAACACTGTTATCTGTGCTCAGGATAGTGCAGTGGCTGTCCATTGGATTCTAGCGAAGTTTAAGACATTTACTGTAAATCAGAAAGCTGTAAGTGGCCTGGAACAGGACACTGTGGGAAAAGCCAGCAACATGCTCTTAATGGCCTAAGACTAAGAAAACCTTTCTCCTTCTATGCCCCTCAGTGGTGACATTTCAGGAGGGCTGCAAGGATACAGTCTGATGGGATTTTTGGAGCCTATTCTTCCTAGAGAAACAAAATCCCAGACATAAGTTATTCTAGAAATCAATATTTCAAAGCTCCTAATAGATTTCATTGTATGCACTATATTGTTGCCAGGGTGCCTAGAATTTTAGATTGTATTTTAGATGTATTTATAATAAAACAAAATCAATAACAATAATGCAATTTAAAATATTCGTGTACAATGCACAGACATCCATCCATCTTAGATATGCTTTCTCCACCATTCAGGAAGCTACTTTATTTCACCTGTAAACTTAACCCTAGTGAAGCAAGTACCTACTAACCTTTAAGACTCGAGTTTAACGAGACTAAAACCTTTATTTATTGTTAAACACATACTTACACAGGCTCCCAATGAAGTGTGGCTTTCTTTTTTACTGTGTCCTTTCCCTATAATCAGATCTGCATTTGTAGAGGGAGTCAGGGTTTATGTACTGTCACTGTTGATGAGTTGAAGCATACAATGGTCTCAATGCTTTGTTTAATACTTTAAAAAACAAAACATTAAACTCAGCTAGTGCTTTGCTTCTCCAGTGACAAATGGCAAAAATAAACTGAATTAGTTTAATCTTCTTTTTTTTTTGTAATGCTGATGGAAGGAAGAAAAGGTAGAGTCTGGCTTTTACGTGCACAAAGGATTCTTCTTGACATTTGTGACTAAAAATGCATGAAATGAGAGTGAACATTTACATCACCTCTAATTACAGGAATGCTTAAATAGTGGGGAGTTAAATTGGAAAACAGAATTGCCTGTCTGTGCTATTTGAATGTGGGTTTCTGGTTGGGTTTTTTATGGAGTTTCTGGAATCATCAAAATAGGAATGAACTTAAACCGCCATGGAAAGAGAACTTAAAAGGTAGTCAGTATTATTCAAAATTGTGGTGAGAAATCCTGAAAATATGACCCTACTTCATATGAATGGCCCTGAAACCAAGAGACAAAT
This sequence comes from Acanthisitta chloris, assembly GCF_000695815.1. Taxonomy (NCBI): domain Eukaryota; kingdom Metazoa; phylum Chordata; class Aves; order Passeriformes; family Acanthisittidae; genus Acanthisitta; species Acanthisitta chloris. The sequence continues at coordinate 12,116 of NW_008649737.1, forward strand.
AAAATGAGATTTAACTGTATTTGTTAATATAATGATTCAGAAATTAATCTCAAGTGTTTTTAGAACTTTTACATGAAATTTTAGGACTTATTGGAAGCTGTGATACTAGCATACTGGGAACACTTGGCATCCTGATCATAGACTTGGTAGTTAAATGGAAAATTTACCTAAGTTAGTGTGTCAGACCAATGTCCGTTCCAATTTCCAGAGCTCATTCTGGCTTTACCCATATATAGAAAGTGCACAGTGATGGATAATTCTGCTTTGCTGTGTTTTGTTGCCAAAGAAACATTTTTGCCAGCAGATAAACATTAGCACTTATTAACCTATACAGAAATATCCATAAGATGGTGCTATATCTTAAATCTGACCAGAGCCATTTGCATTTAAAAATAAAAATTATGCTGCAATTGTAGCTTACAGCTCTTGTTTTAAGTGGAATGTTGGTAACAATTTCTTTGGCAAGCATATTGCAAATGTTAGTTTCCAGCCACTCCAATATGTTAATTTACATGTATTAAAATATTAGTCACAGCATCTTTGTTCAAGTCTGAAAAATGTAAAACCAGCTGAAAGGTAGTATCAGTTGTGCTTGGGTTATAGGCTGCCAGTGTCTTGATTTCACAACTGAGTTTCACTCCATCTTTTTTTGCTAAAGGCAAGTGATGGTGAAAGGACTCCTCCAGATATGACTTTAATGGAAAAAAACCCCAAAACCAGTGCACTGGGGGTTCTATTTAAAGGGGTAAGTTGGCCATTAAAGATAATGGCCAAATCTGGCCAGCAAATGAAAAGACTGTGGGAGAAATGAATCTGAGGCATTATAACCACCCACACAGGCAACAAGAGCAGAAATTTCATGTGCAGTCAACACATAGTTTTGTGGGATTGTCATGAGAACAATGGTGTCAAATGGAGGACTGGCTGGAGAGCAAGCAATTACAGCATTATCCTGCTGGAGCCTGGGCTGTGCCTTATAGCTCAGTAATAGCCTTCCCCCACATCTCATGGCTGGAGTAATGCACAGAAAGGGCTGAGCTGCCAGTGGTACCATGGCTCCCAGACCAAGCCAGCCAAATTGCCCATACATTTTTATACCCGCTCATTTCTCTGAAGGGAGGAAATGACAAGAGCAACTGATCAGTTGATAAATATGTGGTTCTCAATATAATATATTTCAGCTATTAATTTACTTATGGAGTTACTTGTATATAGTCTGAGTCAGTTTTTCTCCATGAAAACAAGAGTTAGGGAAGACAATATGAAATATGGCTAGTGCAGAAGGAGAGAAAGAAGGAAAAATGAGTTCAGCGTAGCATAGTGTTGTAGGCAGTGAGGAAAAAAGGAAACAGTGAATGAATATTCAATGGTCAAGAGAGAGAGAGCACTTAGAATCAGCAGTGTACCTGAGCTGATCTAGGCTGGACTAGGAGATGGAATATGCCAGTAAGAGACTCATAGCATCTTCTTTCTGTTTTTGAGGGATTGGGATGATGGCCTCTGCAAATATCATCCTCCTTTGCCTTTTTGGATAAACCTGTCACCCTGTTGATTCAAGACCTGGTGAAACTCTACCTCATTAAGTAATGAAGGTAAGAAAGATTAAATAAAGAAGGATACAGACTCATATTCAGATGTCTAATGGATTCAATTCAGTGGTAAATGTTATGGAGAAAAGCTTCTGTTCTTATCTGTGCCTAGATTGAAAAAAAAAATCACCACTTTTGGTGAAAGGTACAACATGAACCTGAAAGATACTTTTCTTTTTTTCTCTTTGCTATTTAGCTGTGAAGCAAACCTGAAATATCATTCTTAGTACTCTGTGGTCTTATGATAACACCTCTCTGCAGGTAAATTCGTTCTTGAACCAGTTCAGATGATCTGAGGGAAAAGAGGGAAACATGAGCTCCTTTAATGGAGCAAATATAAACTGGAGGCTAAAAATACACATACATAAAGCAAATGTAGTGTATGCTAGATTATTCATGAGATACTCTAGGATTGGTTGCAAGAGGTTACATGATAATGTAAGGCTAGAGCTTCTACCTTTTATCATCTAACAGATGCTGTCAATATATTGTGGTTTACTTTAATTCTGTGAATTCTTGTTAAACAGGCTTCAGGACTTTTTTCTTCCTTCCTATAGTGCCATCCTTCAAGCAGCATTCTGATTGCTTTCTGGTGTAATGATGCAAGACCTGATCATAGAGACAGCTAACTCTGCTGATGTGCTGTGTTATTATAATGCCACCTGATACCTCATTCATTTGATACATTAGATAGTGTACTACATCAACAAAGCAAAGTGCTCACATTATTTCTACAAGGACGGAATGTTTCAGTGGCAAGCATGAATTCAGGGTAAAAGCTATATAGATACAGCAGTGCCAAAATGCCCCTTGGCTTTGTCTTTTTCATCATGTGAAACTTGTTAGATAATTCAAGACCAAGAAGACCTATTAAAAATATGAACTCATGAACTATTCCAACATGATCTCAATAGGACAGAATTCTTGGATTGTTTTGTATATTCACCGTCATCAAAATAAGAAAACAACAAGAGTAAAGTGTTTCTGGAATGTATTTATTTTATTGTTTTATAAAGCAGCTATCTCCAGGAGATCTGGTGACTAAGTGCTGTGTTTTCTGTAGGTATATAAATGACATATAATCAAAAAAACCTTCTAAAATGAATTCTAAGGTGTGTTATAAAAGCCATAGATGCTTGCAGTTAACAGTCTTTCTGACAAGTGAAGACATCAGAGTGCTTCATGAGGAGTAGGTTCCCTGAGCAAAGGTCATCTCTGGAGAGCCATGCAATGGCTGTTGCCATTGCAATGCCATTGCAATGCAAAGTCCCATGCAATGGCAACAGCACAAGCAAATCACTTCTCTAACTCTGGTTCTGTGACAGAATACAAAAGGAGGCAATGAACCAAGCAAACAGGTCCCGTATCATTAAGAATATTTAGGCATTGTCTTCCATTCCTGTTGCAGGGATTCTTCAGGACATCCCAGGCTGGAGTACAGCCTTACATCTATCTCACACACTTTTACAGTGCCTCTGTAATTCCTCAGGTATCTACTGTGACCACAGCTTGGAGACACCTCACAGCATTTCCATGAGGGTCCATAACTTACACGATTCCTATCATGGACTGCAGTGTTGTGTCTGCTTGGCCCTGCCTTGAAGAGAGACTGCATCTACATATGGGACAGGGATGGAGTGGGCTCCATTCCTGCAGGTTCATCACTGCAGCACTGCAATCCCCAAGCCAGACTGCAGTTCTGATGGGTACCCTGAGCATCAAAGAGAGCAGGTGTCCAGGAGAGATGAGACAACCTCGTAACTGAGATGCACATAGTGTACTTCCATGTATACAACACACCTTTCACACACCACTATTTCTTTTTCCCAACAGGTTCATGTTTAATGTTTGTTATTCATCATGTCCTGGTTTATTGCCCAAGCTCTTCCATTGCGGGAGTTCATGTACAAAAAGGCGGCGACCAATTATTATCTGGTGAATTTTACTTTATTATTTACAAAAGTGTTCCTTTTATACACACCTATTATAAGCGTCTACTTATTATTGGTTAACTACTATTACTAGTCTGCCTTATGCACAATATAATTGGTTATTATCATATCAATCATAGAAATGCTTAATCATTATTCTCCACCCCTAATGAGCTTCAACTTCTTCATTCTACACCCGGGAGTTGTTTACTTTGTTATCTTCTTTCTCATTCCAACCACAGCTGTGTCCTTGACCGACAGCTTGTGGCCTACTCAGGCCTTGCTAGCAAAGGCTGGATTTCTCACATGTCCATTAGCAATCAGAAATTCTCCCACACTCCATCTCTGCCCTTATAACTGCATAAAGACATATGATGTTGGACTCATCATCTTTGGAGGTGGACTAGGGGCCAAAGTTCACAGCAGCTTTTCCATGCATATATATGTACCATCCTTCTGGTACTGGTAATTTCTGAGGTACATTTGCTTCCTCTGCAAGTGGAACTCTGCAATAGGGAACTGCTGTTCATGGCCTGACCATGGGCCTTCTCCATTTTTTTTCACCTTTACCTGCCATCACATCCAATTGCAGTGCTTTCCCTGCAAGGTCATTAGTGGTCTCCTATGTGACAGTTGTGGATCAGTTTCCTGCACATGCTTTCCTAGAGTCAGACTTTCCAGATGGATGAAAAGTCACGGGCACTATCATCTCCAAGGGGCACTCTGGGCAGAGGTCTCCTGAATGCTATGACAGAATGGGCAGCCCTGAACCTTCTCTCCTTTACTTCATGCTTTTGTGCCTTAGTATTCCTGGTGTGTTTGTCAGGTGGCTAGGTGATGAGGATGATGAGGGAATTGACCTTTCAAATGGAAACTTAGGGGCAGCTACAAATATGAATGCATCTTTGAGCTAAACTCCTTCCACTCCAAGTTAAGACCATACAGCAGAGGTGGCTGCTGATTTGCTTGTCCTTGTGACCTTAGCCATCAGGGCTGCTGGGTCTGGGGAAGGTCTTCCTGTTGACAATCAACAGCAGACCAAATTAATCTCTGTCTCTAAAATATATTGGCTTTTGTGTCCATTGTTTTGTGAAACTGGTTGGACTTCTCCTCCAACCTTGATGATTCTATGAGATCTTCAGATTTTAAAAGTCTTTTCTAGACTAAATGATTCTGTGCTTTTATGTGTCATGAAGAGTGATCTCATCCCAAAGCCTCTGGATCCTACAGTTCCAGTTTCATATTGCTATTCATTACAGACTAGTTCAGAAGTTTCTGACAAGCTGTTAGTTGGTGGTCTGGTGGAGAATTGTCCTGTCTTTGTGTGCACAGAAGACGCACTGAGAATGGTGAAGACAGACTCTGTTCACAAAGGACAACAAACAACCTTCCAGGCTACCCAGTACTGTGACAAAGTGGAGGACATGCAGGTGCTCAATCAGTTGTGAAAATCCTGCTAAAGACTAGAAATACTACAATAGTGATTTTCAAAGCATGGATGGACTTCCATAAGGAGGTGAGGGAACTCATGCAGCATAATTCCTGTGCAACATTGTCTTCAAGAAAGCTCAGTCCTCAACTGAGATACAGGCTGCATCCTACTCCCGAACCAAAACCTGCCAGAACAAGATTTACAGAACACTTGGTATGCAGACTTTGCACTATTACAGAGCAGTGACTTTCAAAATCTCTATAGCAGATTCAATGCGGTGGAGGTTCTATCATGTGCAGTGTGGGCCTGGGAGGCTACAGCAGGACTCTTCTGAGACAAAGGGTACGGCAGGCCAAGGGAGACATATCTCTAAGGAGCAAAACCTGGTTTGAGCTATAGTCAAAATGTCCTTGTTCCATCTCTTTTAGTGTCATAGCCAATAAGTGTTAAAATATTGCCAGTGCTGCAGGGCTAGGAGGCGTTTAGTGCACAGAAAGGAAGTGCTGAGCAGAACACAGGACTGGAAGGGAGTCTGGAAGCTGCTGTTTGTGTGTTTTCAATACATTTCACCTGACACCCCAGATGAGAACTAATTTGCATGGACTGTAGCCTTACAAGGGAAAAATACAGTGAAAAGCAAATTTTGTGAATTGCTGCTTAGAGAGCACACTTGAGCAGAACTTACTGTGCTCATTTGTCAGCTAATTCATTAGGGTTCACATCATGCTGTCAGGGTACTTGGCTGTGTTCTTTAATGACATTTTTTTCCTCTGTTGAACAGCAATTTTGCAATTGTTGCATCAATTTTTACAATGTGAAATATTTGATATACTATCAGATAAAAAGTAAACTTATCTTGTGCCAGGAGTTACATCAGAATGTGATAAATGCACTTGATGCTCATTGGGCTTTATAGAGAGAGCCACTTGAGAGAGCAGATTGCCTAGAATGAAACTACCATCTGGAAATTTTGTCTGAAGCCTGATTACAATTAGGGTTTAAAGAGCCACTTTATTAAAAGAAAAAAAAATTCTTTGAAGGAAATGTATCTGTGTGGCTAGTTTAAAAACCTAATTGAATTTCAATAAATTCTGATCAAGTGGAGGTGTAAACCAATTTTTAATTATATTTAATTTCTATCCCCTGAATATCCACTGTTCAACAAGACCTAAATACTTTCAAAAATGCTCCATATATCCGTATATCAGATAACTGTATTTGCATGTAAGGAAAAGTGAGCTAGGTTATTTGAAGATTTTTACTTGTGATAGCAAGAGACATGCTGTGCGTATTTTTCAGGGTTTTGTTTTCTCTTCTTGAAAAGCCTCATGCAAATTAGGTTTGTCAGAAATATAGCCATAATCCTCCCTAAAAGCTGTTAGCTTGAAGAAATTTGGTTTAGAAATAAGAAAGGCACAAAGATTCAAGCAATTATGTGATGTGCTATTACTTAGGAACCAAGGTCTGCGACAAATGTGTTTTTTCATTACGAGATGTTAACAGAAAAATGTGAGTCACAGCCAAGATCTTCCAGTTTCTTGGCAGTAATTCTCTAAATGACCCAACTGGCCCAAATTACTCGTGGTTCATTCTCTTCTTCATCTGTTCTGCAAGAGGGAGAAATGTGTGAAATGCAGTGTTTTCCTTTGATGGAATTATTGTTTAAGTTTATCTTTTTATTTAATTTTTGTTATATAATCTGTTGTTTATTTTCAAAAAAGTAAATTCAAAGCTGTTTTCTTTGAAGTTGAACAACGGGGTGAAGTTTGCAGCTGATCTTATTGCCTGTGGGAATTCATATCATATTTCATATGCCTGAAAAAATCTGAGTTCTCTGTGATAATTTAGGAATAAAATTATTTTGTCCATGAGGTATAAACTATGATATTCATCCTAAATTTTCAAGTTTGCTTGGGCCTGTACCATGGGACATCTTTGAGAAAAGCATGGCCCCTGTGGACCTGAATGGCCCTCTGGGAAATCCACACTGAACATGTATGCAATGGTGTTGCTCGATAGTTCCTCAGGTTGCTGGAGGAATGGGCAAGTGCACTTTCTGCCAATGACCTGATGTCTTTGTGCCAAGGCAGGTCATTGTACCACAGAAGAGACCCCATGAAGGGGTGGGAAAGGCAGGCCAGCTGCTGCTTGCCAGGATGGAGTGGAGTCTCCCAGGCAACTGAAGCTGGTTGGAGATACTGGCTGTGAGAGTTTAGTGACATGGAGGGATGAGAGAACATGCCTTAGCAACAAGCTCAATTGACTGTAATGAGTATGTACCTCTAACCACAGATGGCTGCGCAAAAAACTCTTCAGAGTGATTTCATCTACCTTGTAACATTGTCCTGCTTCCCCTGGACTCAGAGCCAGCCTGCTGGTCCTTACGTGGGAACAAATACACCTAAGGATGAGGCAATTTACTGACACTGACATGATCAAACATTTTGAAGGACAGCTAGAGCCGTGTGTGATCTGTGTGGCAGCGCCATGCACGTCTGTGTCATCCGCTCACCTACTGTTAGCTTGGATGGGCTAAATTGCATTCCTGGTAAGTATTATTTTCAAGAGCATCAATAGGCCTCATTAGGGATAGTAGACACCTCACAGGAAATTGTAAAAGACAGATTAAATAGCAAGCTGCTCACAGAGCTGGCTTAAAGAAAATCCTTAGTATAGGTTTATTCTTACTCACACTATTACCTAGAAGGTGGATAAGACTGGTCTGAAATATGTGTAGTACCGACACCATCAGGACTGGATGTACCATAGTATAGATGCTTTAGAAAGAGGGACAACTTACAGAAAAATGTAAAAGAAATTTTTCATTCAGTATTGTGCATACCTGTATCAATTATTCTCTAAAAGAGTACCATTCTCTCTTTCCTATATCTAATTATTCTCTTCATCTACCTCTGAGCTCTTTACTTTCCTACATTGTCTTTTGAGGGGATAGGGAAACTAGAGCCAGATGCATCATTCTGACAATTCAGAGAACTGCATTATTATACTTTTGCTATTACTTTCCCACCTGTTCCTTTTAAATTCTAGCAATTTGTTTGCTTCTTAACTGCTCTCACAGAGAGATCAGAGATTTGTATTGCACTGTCCATGATGATTTCTAGTCCATTTCAGTTAATTTAGAACCAAGTATTGTGGCTGCATGTTTCAAATTGCTCCTTCCACTGCTCATTAACCTCACATTTATCAACTTTTAAGAAAAGCTTAGTCCTTTTAGCTTTGTTAATTAGATTACATGAACATAAGAATGGAGAAAATGTATCTTCTATCATTTTAAGAAAGAAGACATTAAAAACTCAAGTTTAAATGATTCTCCTATCAAATCAAAATGAAACCCTGATACTTACTGTGTGAGAGCCGATTACCTCTGTTCATCAGCCTTCAAAAAGTCTTTGATTGACAAAAGGAAAAGAAAAAGGAAATTATCAGGTTAACTTCAAGAGATTATTTGTATAGCCCTTCTAATATAATAGGAAGAGCTTATAAAGAATGACACATTCAGAATGTAATGTCTGAGTTAAGTACAAATATTCCTAAGGTAATATATGTAATTGGGGTCATATTCCCTAATGACTGTCTCTGTTCCCCTAAGGTCAATGTACTTTCAAATTTCAGTTGCTTTTTCCTGATTCACATTCCAAATTCTGCTCTCCCTCACCGTTAAAACTCCTGCCCAAGGCAACTTAGTTGTTCACCCTAATACTGTATCTTTTCACACCAACACGACCAAAAGGGTACTCGAAAATTCATATCTATCACCAGGCTCTCTAGTGACATAACTCCTAAATTACTATCTTTTCTCTTGTTATACAAAACTGAAGTTTGTTTTAAAGCCCTACAAAAATTTTGTCTCAAGATAGCACAAGCTATTTACTGCTTATGCTCTCAGTTGTATCTTGCCTTTTCTGCTCATGACGCTTCCAAAACATTGCAGCTGCACAGGCATAAGCAAAGCAGAATCTGACCTGCAGAAACATTTTCACCAAGCAAAATGTCTGGAAGTAATCAAAGGGATCATGGTGTGATTCCCAGTTTGATGTTGACTTTCCAGGGGTGGCCATATACAAAATTGTCTGTTTCATTGCAGAAGATGTAGATGTAGAAATTGCTGAGATGCTGTCATTTTGCAAAACTATTTTCACAAGGATAAAATGATGTACAAAAAGGTGTGAGCTTTCCATGCTTAATTTTTAACCTATGTGTTCTGACTTTACCCATTTGGTTTGACTGCATTAGACTTCTTTCATTTCCTAGGAATAAAAAAAGCAATCATATGGAAACTGTGTCTTTAGTAGATTTTGCTCTTAAGATAATAATCTAAAAAATAAATAGTGAAAATTCTGTGCTTCCAGGGCTAACAACTGGCTTGTCAACTTTTCAGAAGTGTTACCCGTGGAAAGGAAAAAAATAAAGGTAGTCTAATTTTTAATATGAGTGGTAGGAAATGGTGAATATTTTTATTTGTAAAAGTTTCTTTATAGTTGTAAAAAATGTCTTTAGTTTGACCCACATGGTTTTCTTGATATATTGACTGTCAGATTCTCCACTGGGAGAGTACAGCAGGTCTGAATTTTTTTACCTTAGTTGCGTAACTTACTCAGAGCAAGAACATGAATGTAGAAGGAAGACAAAATTTCATTATTGTTATCACTGTCCTTATATACCTGTTGAAATAATGAGCTGGACAGTAGCTGTAAGCCATGGAGGGAAGACTATAGCCTTCACAGATAATGTTCTGGAGTTGGTGAAACACCTCTTGGAGTATATGTGACCAATAAAACCTCTTTATGTCAGTTTTCAACTGCCCTGAGTAAGATTGTGCAACGTAAGAGTAATTTGATCAGATGAATGGTTGATGCATGGCAAATATTTTTATAAAGGACAAGCATCAAACTCTTGTAGGTCCATTTTCATATCTAAAATCTATTAGACAAACTCTATCAGCTGAATTGCTTGCTGTCCCTTGGATTAGTTGCTTAGACAGGTTAATAGCCTTCCAAGCTTGATGTGTCAGCATTGCTGAAATATGCTAAAATACTACAAGAAAAAGACTGTAGCAAACTTTGAAAAGGTGATCCTGGAAACATCGGCATATAACTGTTATTTTAAGTAGGTACATCGTATCTGTAGATACTGTAGTATCTGCAGCAGTGATGTTAGCCCACTACCTGAGTATTGCAGGCTTCCCATGTGAGTTTCTGAGTTGGTTTCTACCTAGGTTTTTACCTAGAAATTCTTTGGAAGTCACTCTGACTTCTGAGGTGAGCCCTCAGAAGCAGGTCCCCATGCAAGAAGAATTTGAAGGCCAACAAGAAGAAAGTGAAGCTCAGTTCTGAAGGGAGATCACTGCTATGGACACATACTTGCTGTCCTGCAGGGAAGTCTCAGATGTCCATATTATGTGAGGACTGGAGCAGTTTGGCAATGGAGCATTTTCATTTTCAATAAACCACTCAGTTCATTATTCTCTGGAAGGATTAGGAGAAAGTCTTCCCCAGGAAGACTCACAGGTTTTGTTTTCCTAACCTATGCTCACATAGGCTTTCCCCTAAGTGAGGTGATAGAGACTGTAAACCTCCCTAGAGACCTATCCCAAAGTAAACAAATAAGGACAATATTGTCAAACAGGCATCTAGGAATTGGACAGTTGATACTGGAATTACCTCACAGCCATCTGGCTCTGAAATGAGGAATTGGCTGGCAGTTCAGCTCTAAAAGAAATACACAATACTGGGTATTTCTTCCCCACCTTTTACTTTTAATGCGTAAGCACAGGAAAAAAATGAATTTGTACATGTAGATTATATTGAAGAAATCTGTCTCTCACAGTATCTCAAGGAAGTTAATGACCACAGAAGACTAAATTCAGGCTGAGATGCATCCTGTTTTATCTATAATTTTTTAATTACTATTTATGAGTTAAACAAGCCTCTTTTTATTAAATATTGGTGATCCATTCACAGGACTACACTGTCCCTTTCTTCCAGGGAAAGTGGATGAAAATCACTGTAAGGCCCTCCCTCTTTAGAGGAAAATTCCCTACTTTTCTGTGTGAAGCGAGAAGCCATGCACGAGTGCACTCCAGTCTGCCCATGGCCCATGCTGTCCATTGAGGTGGATAGCCGTGGCCACAGGTGCCCACCAGGCTGGCTCTGATGTGCGTTGCCTGTGGGCTAAGAACTTGATTCTCTGCTTTCCTCTTGGTGTTTTTTGAGAAAACAAGTGACATTCGATAAAAAGTTCAAACCCAGGCCTCTGTATCCACCTTTTATGGTCATAAAACAGCTTCACACAATGTCCTTCAGACACTGAGCCTTATTCAGGGATTAAAGAAGTCAAAATCATTTTTACTGACTTCACTGGTTTAAGGCTGGGCTTCTTGCTTCGGTTAAAAGCTCCTCAAATGAACTGTGGAAGTGATAAAGCCTTCAGTGCTGTGTGCGATAATTTCTCTTTCTTCATGTGTGGCATTTTTTCAGATATGTTGCTTTTCTTTTTCCTCAACCTGCACGTCACTTGGATTGCTTGAAGCCATTAGACTTGATGATTTCTTTGCAAAATGAAGTGGAAAAACATATTCAGTCAAGGCCAGTCTCTGAAGAAACCCATTGTTTGCAGTGATTCAATTTAATTTCAAGCATATCACATCAGTTTCTATTGTTAAGTTTAGCATTTCAGAACTATGGAACCTGATGAGATGAAATTGCATTTTCACTGTAAAATCAGATTTAGGTTTTTGCGTGATGAACTGGTGAGGGATTGTATTTCATCATGTATATTGCAAAGAAAGGAGCTTGCCTTGCCACACTATAATAGCTTACATGCAGCCAGTTTTGAGTTGGTTTTCCTTTTTTTTTTCCCCCTTTTTCTTTTAATATATGTGTCTGAGTGGTCTTTGGGTCAACAAGTGCCAGTATCTCTTAAATTTTAAGCTCCCTAACTTTGCCAGTGAACTTGAATCTACAAAATGGTTATTATATTCCTTTGAAGTGTAATGTTGTTCCCATAACCTTGGATTTTCCAGCCCACTGTAGCTGAATATCTTTGTTTATTTAAGTGCAGTGTCATTAGTTGTCCTTGAAAATGACATCTGTGGCAGTTTGATTGTGTAGCAGAATTCCGGGTGTTGAAGGAGGCAAGAACAACCTCTACCACCACCAGATAATTTTACACATTCTGCAGCAGGTATATTATCTTAGGCTTTGATTTGGGAAAATGTTCCTAAGAGAACTCAGATAGAGATTTCTAGTTAAAAAACACTGGCCTTAGGAGATGTATGAATTCATGTCTTGTCATTTGCATAAAAAAACATGTTTAAGTGTGTGTATTTTCCACAGCCATGGTTTTAGATTTATTCCCCCTGAAGTCCAACAACTGAACCAATGTTAGATGCCTAGAGTTGGAAGGCCCACTAATCCCTTTAATAATTTGAGTCTGCCCTATAATTAGGTTTACAAACTCCTTGAAATATTGCATGACTTAGATTTCTTCAAAACTGCAGAATACTCAGAGTTTTCAACATGAATATGCTTTCAGTTTAAAAATAGGAATTTGTTTGTTTCCACACAATTTAAAATTGAGGTTTTACAGATTCAAATGCAGAAGATGCTTTTCTGTAGGTAAAATGTCTGAAAGGTTGATAAACCATTTGTTCTACATGGAAATCCGTATTTTTAATTATTTTTAAATGTAATTACATGAGCCAGAAAAATCTATTCAGATATTAACAACATGGTTCTTCTGTAATATTGCTGTCTTTTTATTTGAAAGAATTTAAAGAAGTTCAATGGAGCCTGAAAGAATTCAGTCTTTTGATCTGATGGGTAAGAATTAAGTATGGAAAGCTCATGCAGCGTAAGACTGATCAAACTAGCAATTCCTTTTTCTGTTCCTACTTGAAATTTTTGGGAGGAATGTGTTGGGCTCTTTTAATGTTACAATTGTCAAAAAGTCTTTAAAGGTTGAACTTGAGGATTAGAAGTCTTCCTCAGAGAATGAAATCAGCTGCTACAGATTTAGGACTGTTTGCCTTAGACTAATCTATTAGCAAGTTTGTAAAATACAATGCTATTAAGCAGAATGACAAATGTACACTTTCAAAGTCTGTTTGAGAACACCATGGACTCTGACAGCTATGTGCACCCTCAAGCCAGCTAGTTTGGTTTGACTTATTCCTCTTTCCTCTCCTGTAGCTGCAGCTGTGAGTCTCTGGACTCTTGTAATGCACACCTTGCACAGTTATTTATGTATGCAGCAACATACCATGGACAAAAGTATAAATTAATAGAACACTTTGATTTAAGCACCTGATCATCATTTTGCACAGCTTGTATGATCACAGAAGAAGAAAAGTACTTCGAAAATCTGCTGCCAGGTATAACCTCCTTTCTGCACAGTCCAGTCCTTTGCTTCAGCATTTTTACAATCTGTCCCAAAGGCTTGTGCCTCCAGCTACTGTTCCTATCATTGCCAGAACAGAGGAGACATTTCATTCCATATTTATACCACACTCTCTGTACATAACTGTTTGGATTTACATGCGGAGACCCATAATCTTTTCTCTCTGCTACCAGTTATCAACCTCACTCAGTTTTGATGCAATGTTTTTTCTCAAGTACCTTTGAGCAAACAACTAACTAAGTGGGGGGCTGTCAGGACATTCAATTTATGGGTTTTGACTAGTTATATACACCTATGTCATGACCTTTAACTAATTTGTTTGGTCTTTACCGGTTTTCCTATCCTTATATTGATCGCTGCTGCTCTGCTTTTTATTCCTCTTAGTTTCTCCTCAGTAGCATTATCTACACTGTAATGATACTGAGGAGTGCTGAAAAAATGCATATATGAAGAATCTCATCATTAAAATGTTAAATAAAATAGCTAGACTGCATTTTTATTCATAGACTTGCCATGCTTATTGTCTTGAGATATAATTCAACATGGTAAAATTTAATCAGAAAAGGCACATAGGTGTCTTATCTGAGTCTGTATATCCTTCTGTCTAACTTTCACTCTGGACTGTCATTTTGTTCTATACAGTTGTCCAATTCATGTATCACACAGGCACAAGTGATAGTGACAGATACAACTGCTATTTGACAACCTGTCCCAGACATTAATTTCCATCTGCATTAAAAAAAAAATGTCATCTGAATATCCTCAGCACTTGCTCTTGCAAAAATTAATGTTTATAGTGGTTGGTCCACAGAAATTGATGCCAATCATGGCCCTTAAAATAGTTTAATATAGAAAGCATTTCACAAAATACTTTTCTCCATGACTGTCTCCTTCTAACCCTCACCCAGATGGCATTCTTTAATGAACAGCTTTGAGACAATAAAGTAACCATGTTCAGGAGTGAGGATTCACTGGCAACTCAATTTGCAGAAAAACAATTAAGAAAAATTAAAATGTGGCCACAAGCGAACAGGATGTCATATAGAACTATAATTTGTGAAATATAACTGTATTTCCTAAGAATAGCTAAGTACTATTTGGTTTCAGGAAACCAAGGGCTTCTTAAACCTGATTTTTCCACA
>NW_008649737.1:26661-37663 GCF_000695815.1 Acanthisitta chloris
ACTGAAACATTTTGCATATCTGATGGTTTCTGTGTTTGTTGCACCATTTGCATGCAGCTGTACTTTTTGCACCACATCTCTTGGTTATTTAAGAGTCAAAGACAACTTTAACACAGGATTTCTGTCTGAAAAAAAGACCATATACAGTTATTATTAAGAAATTACAGACCTGGATGTCTCAGGCAATTACCACAATCACAACCCTATTCTGCCTCTTGTACACGCTACCTCAAGCTGTGACATTGTCAGAGCTCATAAGCAAAGAAGACCTGGGCTGGTGAGGCAGCAAGATGGATTTACTCTGGAAATAAGGCAGAAAAAATAACATAAAATGAATTGGTAATTCAGGAGGCAGCATCCCATACAGTCAGCATTGCCAATTTACAGAATTTTATCCTGAAGCTTCTAGTAGTGGAATTTTTCTTGTCTCCTGATTTTCTAGATTATTAAGGAAAAATAGGTTTAAATTTATTTAAGATGTTTCTAGAAAGTAGAAAGAGACTTGAAAGATATCCCAGCTGTATGTATCAAATGACAAACAATGCCTTCCTACATTACTATTTTAAATACTCTCATGGCCTTAGTGTTTGATGCATGATCATTGAATACCTGGGCAAAAATAGAGCAGTCTGCAGCAGTACCCCTTTGGTGAGGCACAGGACCACAGAGCTCACCAACACTGTGGCTGTTGTATTTGTGACCTTAGAACCCTCATCTCTACCAGGAGTGAAACATCCAATAATCCTGTGCTTCAGGAGAACCTTGGGCAACAGCTGAGTAAGTCAAAGGCTGTGTTTTTCTACAACATCAAGCCAGAATAACCTTCCATTGACATAGGAGAAGCAATCCCTGCCACTGTTTCCCATGCTTGCTGCTTCTTATCCTCACATCATTAGTTCCCTTGTACTAAGTCAGCCTCCTGTCAGCTGTGTGACAAAGGATTTAGGATCTGAAGTGGGTTAGAACACACCACACGAAAAAGAAAAAAGGGAGAAGAAAAATCCTAATTAAAAAGCCGATAAACTCATTTTAACACAGTTGAATGGGCCCAGAAAGCTTATGGATTTTTCCAACCATCCTCACAAACTTCTTAATACTTAAACTAATGTCTTATCTTAACAACAGAAGTCATGTATAACAGAATTGCAATGAAAGAAAAAAAAAAGCAGCAACTGAATGCTCCTTGGAACACCCAGGAGTGACCTATAATCTAACTGGGTCTGACATGTGGGATTAGAGACTGGAAAAGATTCTGCTCTGCATAAATGTGTGCGCCCCAGCCGGGAGGCAGTGTGAGTGGGTCGCCTGGTTTCCCATGTCAGACCTGATGGGCCTGCTGAGAAATGCTTTGCTGTCAGGCAAACTGCTGGAAGCATTCTATCAATTTTATTGAATTGATTTTAAAGGTCTTTGAATTATAATTTCTTTCTCTTTGCTGCAAGGCAATTCATTCTGTGGTTAATTGTCAGCATAGCTGAGTAGTTTACATTAGGACTATAGCAATAGTAGGGCAAAGGTTTGTCAAAGAATAATGTAGCTACTAGAAATTGAAGGTGCCTTATTGTAAATACTCAAGGCAAAAAATGTCCCAAGGCAAAGGATTTGATGAACCAGACAAATCTTTTATCACATAACAGTCTGCAGCATTCTTTCCCGTAGTAGAAAAAAATACTTCAGAAATCTGAGTAAACACAAGATAAGAAGTCTTCACCCACTGTTTTGGCTTTTCTATTCCAGATTAAAAGACTGAAGTGCTAGAATGATGTCATGAAAGTTTTCTATTTGGCATGTGTCAGATTTTTCCTTTGCCAAGTGTAAATACGTAAAGGTCTCTGCAAAGACTTCCTCACAGCTTTGGCAGCAAAGAAGAGCCAAGTTGGAGGTGAGAGATGTATGATCTTATTGCATAGAGTCACAGAAGCAAAACCAGGAAAAGCTGTGTTACTTGTTAAGATTTTCTATACAATCTGTATTGCATTAGGTCTTCTCCAACCCCTGGAAAGACAAGCTTTATGAAGGAATAAAGATGTCCAGCACAGACATTAACTTTGCAAAAAGCTGCAATGATTTAAGAAGTTCTTAACCTATAAGTGTTTCTTGGAGCCTCTCTTCTGGGGATACTTGCTTCCCAAGCTCTTCCACTGAACAGATGGGATCAGAGAAACATTCTCTTCGGAACATCTAAAGAGGTGATCTGAGTTAATTTGCCTGATTTTGCCTGAGTTGGATGATGAACAATTCACCTCTTATTCCACCAGAGCTGGAAAACCTGTCAGCTCCAGCTGGCACAGCCATGCAGGTCTGTGGCTCCAGCTGGCTCTGCAGGGGCTGGTCAGCTCTGAGCTTTAAAGTGCAGTCCATGAATTCACCCTAGGTCATTAGCAAAGCATAGTAATACACCAATTTTGTTAATCAGAGGTTGTTATCTCGGTTCAAACACTGCACTGAGAAAGGTCATCGTTTAACTATTAACATTTTTGTCCTTTGGGTCTGTCCCTCAAGTTCCTATGTTTCATACATACAATTACTTTTCGTATATATATTGGTTTTGAATTTGTCTTGAATGATGGGGAATATTGTCTTTCTCTTGGACCATCAGTCATATTAAGATTAGCTCATCTTAAAACCATTGACACTTACATGTAAAGCATGTTTTCAATATAACTGTCATTGTTTACTGTAGCTTGATTTTAATTTGGGCACTATAATGATTAAAGCATTTAGCTAATGAGAGCATGTGGCATTGTTTAACCCCAGCCACCAGCCAAGAACCACACAGCCACTCACACACTCCAACACCAATGTGATGGGGGAGAGAATCGGAAGGGTAAAAGCTACAAAAACTCATGGGTTGAGATAAAGACAGTTTAATAGAGAAAGCAAAAGCTGCACACACAAGCAAAGCAAAACAAGGAATTAATTCACTGCTTCCCACAGACAGGAGGTGTTTAGCCATCTCCAGGAGAGCAGGGCCCATCACACGTAATGGTTCCTTGAGAAGACAAATGCCATCACTCCAGATGTCCCCCCTTCCTCCTTCTTCCTCTCACTTTATATACGGAGCCTGATGTCACATGGTATGGAATATCCCTTTGGTCAGTTTGGGTTACCTGTCCCAGCTGTGTCTCCTCCCAATCTCCCATGCACCCCCAACTTCCTTGCCAGCGTGGCAGTATGGAAAGCAGTAAAGGCCTTGACTCTGTGTAAGCTCTGTTCAGCAATAACAAAAACATCTCTGCATTATCAACCCTGTGTTCTGCACAAAGCCCAAACATAGCCCCACACTAGCCACTGTGAAGAAAGTTAACTGCACTTCAGTCCAAACCAGCACAGCATGTCAAGGTTACTAGAATACCAAACAGTGCTATATAATCACCCACGAGGTGGTGATTCCTGGTGCTGCTGTGTGACCCGTCCAAGTGTGGGCTGTAGTTCCCCAGCAGGTCAGTACATTGCTGTTAAAACTTGGTTTTATGGAGGACTTTTCTTAAACTGCTGTTATATCAGCAGCAATGTTTCAGTCTATCTTTTCTTGGTTGAATATGGCAGAAAGAGTAGAAAGGATTTTAAAAGAAATTTCCATTTACACTCCAGAGAGGCTGAAACATTTGCCATATGTTCATGAAGCTCCTCTGTGAAGGCCTTAGATACAAAAGGAAACAGAATTGCAGCCTTGCACCCTGTGCAGGATTGATGGATGGGGAAATGTCACTGACTGCATTAGGGCTTTCTTGGCCAAAGAGTTTTGTCGGCTATGAACATGCAAATTTCCTAGTAGTCATTTTCCCCTACACATCTCCCAAAGGTGTCAGCTTCTTTAAGGTTAAGTGGAAAGGGGAAAAAAGAAACAAAATTTGCCTTAGTTTCTGTAAAGACCATATGATAACTGAAGAGTTATGCTTCTCCTGTGCATGGCATGGAAGTAGACAATAATAATAGTAGTAGTAATGATAAAGTCTGGGTGTACTAGTTGTATACATATATCTACCCAGCTATGTATAATATATGAATCCTGAGATTATGCACTCCTATGCTTATAAGGGACCAACTCATCAGCTAGTGCAATTCTGTGATCATGCATCAAGCAACATGTAATTATATGCAGAATGTATGACTATTGTGCTTTGTTTCTTGTTGCTCATTTTGAGTTGAGGAGTGTATTCTTCTTAGCATGGACTCTCATTCCACTCAGGAAAACAAGTTAAGAATGGCACCTATAAGTCACTGATATTAATGGAAATTACCAGTGTGGATTCTCCATTCATAAAACAGTTCTGTAACACCAACTCTTTAATGCAGCAGCATTTGTTTTGTAATCCATTATATTGTGTGGTTTCAAAGTATGCTTGGGCACCAACAGTAGTTCATAGAATTGTTCTAATGCCTTAAAAACACAGATATGTTATGTTCATTGTAACATTGTAACTGTTTTGCATTTAGACAGAAGTTGATTTATTTTTACTTGGCCATCTTACACTGGAGGAAAAAGTATTCAAAAATGGTACTTTTTGGGTATACAGTTATTTTTTGTATGCATTTTTGCAGATGGTGAAAATATTTCTCACAAAGATTTAGTAACATAGAGGTTTAAAACATTCTTATTTCATAGCTGGGCTGAGAATGGTAAAGAGTCAGGATCTGAGACTGGTGATCTGAGACTTAGCAGCCACGTGTGTACTCTAAGGCTGTAGTGTGGTAGCCATGCCTAGTCTAGCCACCTGCAGATCCTACATCTAGGCAAACCTGATCCACATCACTCTTCTATGCACCCTGATTTTCCTGGAGGGAAATGAGAGTGACAAGGCAGGGCTTTCCAGTGGGTCCCTCGGTCTTTGCATCTAAGTACGTAATAGGGACCTATGTGAGTGTACAGTTCACACTGGAGTGTTCACATGTCCAGCAAGAGATTAAATTGGCCAATAATCTGTCAACATCACTTCATCTTACAAACTTGTGACCTTAAGTGCAATTAGGTAATGTTCATTGGTCTGCTCTATAAACCCAAGTGGTCTCTTGGTCAGACTATATCTGTGATATCCTTTATTGCTTCGTTTTCTTGCTATGCTATTAGTTATAGTCTTGATCTTCCTAGGTATAGTGAGTTCAAATGGAAAAATTTGAGGACCACAGACTCGATAGAGGAAAAGTACTAAAAATTTCATGAGTAGCCATATTCTGTACTGAACCAGTGCCCTGTCATGGGCTTGCCTCCCGGACATGCTGCCTCTTCAATTATAGATTAAGTTAAAGGTTTAATACTTGCAATAACAGCTCTGTACAAACCTTCCCTGATTTAGTCTGAAAGAATGTGTATGCCTTTGATTTCAGATATGCAGACTTAAAGATGGGGGTTGATCTTGTGCTAAGAAACGGGGGAAAGCAGACAGGCCTGGTTTCATTTCCTGCCCGTGCCTCAGACTTCCTATGTAACTCAAGATAAGCTACTAAGCTATTCATTCATTATTTCATGCTCTGCAAAATTGGAATACTAATACTTCCTTTCCCTTTGTATGCTACGATTCCTGCCTAATAAAATGTGCTTTCTTTCTTAATGTAGCTCGTGTATTTGTGTGTTAAATAAACAAGTACATGAATACAGGACTCCCTTTCTTCATATCTCTGCATATTCAGGACTTACTCGTAATTGTTAATTGGTCTCAAATGTGAGTACTTGCACAGTCTGTCTGCCTGCTCAGCTGGTTGCAGGTATATTCAAGTCTGGGTACTGATCCAGTGTTGTTTTCAACTGGACTTGATAAATAATATATCAGTTTTCAGGATCCAATAGTTCAAACAGTATTCAGCTAGTTTTTTCTTTATGTAGTGCTCATTATCAAGTAATGAAGAAGGTTTGTTTCACCATATACCTCTAAGACTTAGGTTATTTGGTTAGAATCTTTAGAATCTATTTCTTCCAGTATTCTAATGCGTTATATTGGAGATCCAGTAACTTTGGAAATCAAGGGGTTATTTCTCTTTCTCTCTGCTTTCCTGAAAGCTCTTAGTTAATAAAATGTTAATGTAACTAACATCAACTTGGAATTCCTAACTGATATTTTCTTGACAAACTGTAGCAGCTGTGAATGGCCAGACTGCACTTTATGATTTTTCTCAGACAATTCCCTTACAGCCTTAGAATGCTGAGTAAAATATTTATGGCCAATGTTTGTGAAAAGTTCATGAAAATGATCACTACCAGTTAATAAATAGAAATACACTTGCATCCAAGTCTGATAATGTGACTGAGGTGAGGAATGAAGTAAGTGGCTATAACTTTACTCTTTATGTGCTTTAATCTCAAATGGCCATGTAGATGTTCATTTGTACATAAACCAATGCTGTGTCCTGGTTCAGACTTAGCTGTAGACAGAGGGATTTATCTCTGATGCAAAGTGTTGCCATTAGGGTAAATGACATCTCTCAGCTGTGTCAATGACAATCTTCAGTTTGTGCCAAAGACTGGGAGAGGAATAGGGCTGGGCAAACCCACTGCCACCGTAGTTTTATTTTGGACTTAAAAGGTGTTTTTTGGCTCTGATCACAAAAACAAAGAAAATTTTTCCTATGGCTAGGACTGGAAACATGTTAGTCCTTAAAATTGTAGTATTTTTTCTTTGCTGAAGCATGGACCTGATCTGTTGGTGGCATATTCTAGAAATAAAAATGTCCAAAATTCTCAGATCTTGAACCTATGAAATTAAATCAATAGCTGTTGATCTTCTGTATATATTGACTTTTAGATTTATGTATTAGATTTTTACAATATTATTTGCTTACCTGTTTTAAGGCTTTGTTAATATCTACCTCCTTTTTTTTGGCAGATACCAAGTAGCAGCTAGTGTCATGGAGGCTAGTAGAATTGGTTAGTTCAAAATGCTTATCGTGTACTGTGAGTATTGTTAAATATTCTCGAAATTCAAAGTGAAGAATGCATCTTGTAGTTTGACATGCAACAGAACTATTGTATTTTGCTGTGAAAACCATAAACTCTGCCTATTCTTCATCCCATTTAAAAACTGAGTCAGTCCATGAATATTGTTTGTATAGGTTTAGATATCGTTTTCAGTTTCCTGTAGTGCAACTAACTTCCCTGAACTCAGGTTCCTCCAACAGCAGAACTGTGGTGGGTAGGAGGCAAAGGACACATCTCTAAGACACTACAAGTAGAGTAGTCACCTCTCTTGATGCAAAAAGGCACTGGACCAGGGTAATGAGATTATGCCATAATCTCACTTTTGGATCAGTCTGACTCTGTGCAACAGTTTATGAGTAGGACCAGTTAAGACACTGTCTAGTCAAAAATGATGATTATCAGATGTGTGAAGGGAACTGGGGAGACACTTTCAGCCAGACAGCCAATAAATCAAAACAATAAAGAAGTCCTTTTTCTCTGAAGTCACAGCCTTGTCTTACCTCTTGTCAAACCGTATAAAAGAGGATAATTCTGATTTTTAAAAAATATGATGACTCAATATATGCAAAACATAGCAATGAAATAATACAAGAAATCCCCAAGAGGTCCTGCTACAAAAATTAAAAGCAGCTTTTTATAGGAGGGGGTTTTTGGGGGAATTTTTTTTTGTGGTGCTTTTTTTTTTTCTGGTAAGTATTCCTTCCTGTGTGTAAACCAAAAACATCTCTTTCTGTAGAAAGCGTGAGACTACCTGGACCATCCCTAATAACATATCCATCTGTATCTCCACTACTCCATCTAGTACACTTCAGCATTTGGAGCCTGACCATTTTGAAGTTACTTAGGATAGTTGTGTGCTGAATGAGGAATTGACATTGTATTGTCAGAAGTGCTATTTAGCTTTGCTTTGATGTCATTTCTGGTAGCCTTACCATCTGCAGGTGTATAAAACGAACACCTGTTCAATGAATTCAGAGTAAGGACAGTTTATGGATGCAGCCATGCAGAACATGGAAGAAACTATCTGTAGGCTGGAATATTATAAAAAACATCAAGAGATAAAATACTGATCTTATTGGAAACTGAAAAACAGACAATAGTACTCAGGGTTAGGAAAAAGATTGATCTTTCCAACAAAGGACAGACATCATTAAAAATGCTAAAAGTCTGGACCAACTTCACTGAAACTGAGGGAGGTTCTTTGAGTTTGCACAGACAAAAGTGAAATTAGAAACTAATCTTCAGTCACTAAATTTTTCAAATAATCCTGTAAATGGATGCCTGTACCACCTTCTTTACCAAAGGGCTTTCTATTTAGCTCATGTTTCATTTCTTTATGAATCAGGTTCTTCTTGGACAGACAGAGCTTTATCTTCTGCTATCCTTTGATTCACTTTGCTGGAAAAATTCCTTGCCTATTTATCTGATATTCTAGAACACATCTATTTCACATATTTGAATTCCTTATGCCTCTATATACTCACATGTCAAAATTCAATACTCCAGTGTGAGTCTGTAAGCAGTCTCCATACAGTCTTCTAGCACTTCTTTTCACCTTTAGTTTTTGATATTTTTTTTAATGCACTGACACTATTACAAGTTTTCATTGTATGAAGGCCTTTACTGTGAAGATTCATTTCATATGGACAGGCACAGGTCTCCATTTATCACACTGAAGCAGGACAAATGAATCAGTATGTAGATAAGTGTTTCCTAATAGAGTTTATGTTAAGCAGGACAAACTCTCTGTTGACTGAGTTTTGTCATGCTAAAGCTTTATAAACATTATACATTAATACAGTCTTTGGTCACTTACATTGCTAATAGCATTATTATTTTGGTTATGTGGAATAGTTCAGTTAAATGGAATAAACTATAAAAATGAAAATATTCCAAGGAAGGCTATAGCTCCTCTGACACTGATTTTTACCACTCCTTTCTGCAGCAGGTAATTGTAGGACAATTTTCTATTGCAAGACTGGAAAAGGCATAGAGACTAGACAACATATATCATTCAGGGAACCTCCTCTCCCAGAGCTCTTATGATTCTCATCATTCCTACTTTTTTTCATCTCAGCCTTGAAATGTTCAGTTTCCATCTTAGGAGCAGGGCAAGGAAGTAACCTAGCAGTTCCCTTTGTAAGATGCTGCCCCTCTTTTGTTGGCTGATCTGTATTACTGGACTTTGGCTGTAGGTATAGCAATACAAAATAGAGGGTGTGATTCATTCCACACTCATGCCACTGTAAAAAGCAGACAAAGTAAATGGAGAAAGAGTTATATAAGACTCAGATCAGTTTCAGACTCCTGTTACTGTGCTGGCATTAGACCATGATTCTTCATTTACCCTCAAAGAAGGATGGAAATTAAAAATATTGGTAAGGTCTTTTTATGTCTCCGGAAAAGCATATTTTTGTCCTCTGGGGCCATATGGGTAGGGCACCTTAGAGTTAGCCACAGGTTTGGTTTTGGGCAATGATCACAGAGCTGTTGTGTAATTCAGGTTGTCAGGGACTTGGAAGATCATCTAGTCCTATGGTGCAGTTGCAGAAAAACAAAACAAATGCTAGTTGTGCTGCTCTAGTACCCGAGTTAATACCATAAAATAAAAAAAGAGAGGCATTTAGAAGTTATTACTTAAAAGGATGAGTTGATTGTGCTTCTGCCATTTTAGTCTAAAATATTAGTAATTTGTAATGAGTTTTTTTTCTGGTATATTCTGTATATGTGGGTAAAAATATGTACTACCAAATCATGGTAACACAGTGGAAAAAGCTGAAACCAGGAGCAAATGCTGACATTTAATTATTAAATTTTCTATATGACTGTAGGTGATTGCGGTAATATCATAGTCTATAAAAGGTAGATATTGCTAAAGGTTTCTCCTTTTTGAAGTTATGCACATATAATTACCGTACTATGAAACATAATTATGGTACCCTTAGGAATTTTCCATAGTCTTTACATGAAACCTGACAAGGAATTGATCAATTGCAGGAAATAATCAAATAAAAAATTTGCATCAGTTTTATCTCACAATACAAATTTAAATAGAAAACTATTAAAATATAATTGTAATGCTCTTATAACAAATTATTTTACAAAGTATTCCTTAACACTACATGTAATTACAAATAAATTTATTTTTCCCTAGGGAGGTAGTCCTCTAAACACTGAGAGATCATAGACCTATCTAGTATAACATCAAATTTTGTTGCTTAGAAATAGTTGTTTTAAATCTCAGTTTTTTAAATATAAAAAGTTAGGAGTGCTTATTTTAATCACATCTCTTAAGTTACCTACACGGAATTTCCTCTGCCATTTTTTTCATCCTGTCACCTGGGACCCTAAGGTGTCTCTGCACCTCCTTACAGTGGCAGTTTTCTGTATTACCTTTTGTAACCTCATTATCTCCAGGATTGTGTCATTATCATTGTCATATATAGATCCATTACAAAAAGATGTGTATGGGATGCTGCAACATATGCATGCTTAAGGACCTGTATAGGAGGAAAAAGAACCATGATCGAGATCTGCAGAACTGGAATTCATACTTGGTGGATTTGGGGGAATAGAAATCTCTCCTCTCTCTTGTTCCTTTCCCCTGTCCTAGTGTGCTATCTACAGGGCAAAACACAGGCTCACTCCCACAAGCTTGTGCTCATTCTTGCCTTAATCCACCAAAGACTGTAAGCATGTGCTTATTTTGAGGAGCACAAAGTACGTTTGAATTTCAGTTGAATGACTCATGTGCTTCCCATTTAACATAGCTTTAAATGTTTTGCTGGATCAGGATCACAAGACTCTTGTGGGGAGTGAACCCCTAAGTCTCAAAGTTTTTCCATTCCTGGTTAGTTGTTCCAGATGTGACAATATCAAATATTGCACAGTTAAAGGAGAACATCCTCATTGTTCCATGGTTCAAACTGAAGCATAAGGTGACCTGCAGGTGGGTCACCCATGTGAGAAGTGTGTCATTTTGGCAGGACAGTGCTAACTACTTCTAAGAATGACACTTCTCACCTTCAAAATACAGCCAAGTTACCATCTGAGCAAAAATCAGGGCTGAGCCACAATCCTTGTCCTGCT
>NW_008649737.1:37677-55926 GCF_000695815.1 Acanthisitta chloris
GGGTCATGCAAGCTGTTTCAACGATGAGCTAATTTAAATTTCTTTAGCTAAGATTAGTTCATCTAGTGACATTTAAATTTAATTTGCTCACAGTAATTTTGTTGTGCAGAATGTTGCAGATAACCGAAATGGCAGATTATGTAAATAACCATTTATAAACAACAGCTTTTTTTCAATCCATTGTTCTGAATGTCCTACCTAAATTACCTTGTACATGTCCCTCATTTTAAATGTGTGTCTGTGACCAGACACTTTGCTTCAACAAACTTTTTTAAGTTTCACCCATCTCCCAAAAAGTACATCAGTTAAATTCAAATTGCTATTGAAAGCCAGTTATCTCATCAAACAACAATAACAAAAGCAGTCCTGTGCATAGGGCAAAAGATGTAACCTAGCCATCTGCTACAAGCAGCAACAACAACTTTTAGAAATGTATAATACTTCTGACAATACTTGATGTGAGATTGCCAAATATTTTACAGAAAACCATATACATACCTTTATTTTTCATTATCATATTTGGAAGCCTTTTGTAATTATGGCAGTGAGGGCTTGAGACAGATAGTTAAGCTGAGTATTCATACAAAGCCAAGTGCTAAACTCTTCATCTTTCTGCATGTCTCTGATTCATGTAGGACAGTGCTGTCAAGCAAGCAAGCAGTGCTGTTCAGTAAGGGCTTTGTTGGGGTGGGGAAAGCACTTGCTGCCAAGCACAGAACTTTGCAAATCTTCCTTGGAAGAAGAACCCAAAGAGGAATTGCTAAGTATGGTTTCTGTTTCACTACTAAAATTTAAAATGAAAAATTTTAAACTAGAAAAAAGAGAAAGAGGATGGGTTTGCTGAAAAGGGATGATACAAGCTGAAGACCAAACACAAATCCTTAGTGCTAAGGGTCAGAGGGAAAACATGAAGAGCAGCATTTCCAGTTCGATTTCCATTTGTATGCACTGAGTGTAGAGAAGAGATTAAAATAATCCTTGCTTCTCCAGTGGTGGTGAGGCTATCTTAAGCTGTTGTGACTTGTGTGAATACTTGAAGGATGCTTCCCAGCAGCAGCAGGTCACACGAGCCCTGCCCGGCAAAAACTGCTTTCTTCCAGCAACTGTACCTGCAACTTGTGCCGTCAGGCTGGGCTTTGGCAAAACTCTCCATACTCCTTACTGCTCCTCTCAGTGTCTTCCATTTCTGGACTGATGAGTGGTTTTCAGAAATACCAAGATTCAAAGAAGAGCCAGAAGGAAATGCTTTTTATGTGTATGGGATGCTGCTGGCCTCTTTCAGGTCAATTGATTATATTCAGCTTTAGTTCAGTTTCTCTGGATCAGTTCTTTCAATGTCTGACCTGGAGAGAATAAACGAAAAGGATGTGAAAGTTGCAGAGAAGTGGTTGAAAAGTGTAGTGCAAAAGTTTGTCATAAATGATACAAAGTATATATTGCATAAATAATGGCACAAAACCAAAGGCAAGGTTGCATGAAGGGTGAACATGCAATTGTAATGAAGTAATTTAAATGAATTGGTCACTGATGAATGTATAAATATTTGCACAAACAACAAATTCTTTTCATTGCATAATGATTAATAGCAACTATTCTTGATGTACTCCTAAGGTATTTATTATAATCAGATTTTTAAAATCGATCAAAAATTACTATCTTAAAATTACTATAGTGTAAGCACATATTTATCCATATTTTCATGGTAAGATCTGCTATGTGCATTCATTATAGCTCAAATATAAATAACTGGTCTCTAGCATATTTATTAAATTTTGCATAACTACTCTTAAATATTTATGTTTGAGGTAACAAATGTACAGACACTGTTTATTGACATATGCAGAACAACAAAGTTCAACTATGTATAAAACTGTAAAGCTGTATTGTACAGCTGTATACATAATGCAGACCAACTGAGGGTCATCACATCTTTTGAGAGAAGAAAAAAAAGGAAAAAAGCTAGGATATAATCTGTAAACTGTGACTATCCACTTTACATGGATCTGACAAGCATGACCAAAGAAGAAATCATGAGCATGAAGAGAGGGATGGAAAGAGTTAGTCTGAGAGGCATTTAATTTTCTCTGAGTTCCATTGAGATAAGGATGTGGATAGAGTACACTTCACAGAAGAGAGCGTTTCAACAACAGCACTAGAAACTTCCTCCATACTGCATTTATTAGCATGATAACTGCCTTTCTACCACCACAGCTGTGAGTCATGCCTGCTCAAAAACTATAGCAGCCCTGCAGAATGTTTCAGTCAAATCCTGGGGCAGCACATATCACATGAGCTGTTTGAATGCTGCAGTTATTGCAGACAAAGCACAGCTGAGGGTGCCAGCCCCACAACCTGCCTGTAGGATGTGGGATAAACACAAAGGAGGGAATCTGCCACACACACTTTCTGGTTTCCACCTCTCCATCCAGGGAAAAAAGGTCTTCTTGACTTGGAGAGCTCAGGAGGCCTAATTGGATTGATACAAGGAAGAACAGAGGTATTTGAACAGATTAATGGAGAATCTAGTCAACGTAGGCCAGCAAGAACTAGTAATAAGGCAGTACACAGTAAGTGGAATATTCTCCCTCTCTTGTCCATCATGAAGGATATTTTAGACACTCTGTAGTTATCAGCCTCACAAATGCATCTTGAGGGACTGAAGAGAGGGATGAAGTCCCAGATGAAGGATCTTTCAGGAGGAGATAGCTGGTGAAAGACAAGTAACATTTTTGGAGAAATGGAGGGATGGAACAGCAAGGCTCGTGCTGTGCCTGCAGCTTTTGTGTTGTCCTCTGTTTAGACCTCCCCACACCATTCAAAGGACAATATCCATCCTATTTTGGAGAGGAACATGTAAGAAGGTACATATATACCTGTTTTCTATGTATGTATATGCTTTGGACTTCTTTTACAGTGACCAAAGGAGGTAAGCCAGTGACAGGTGTGACTGAGAAGCTAATTCATGACTATGTTGGTCATCAACTAATACCCATTACAATCAAAAGATGGCTTTGACTTTGAGCTGCTTTTAGGGTAATAACTAGCTCCTAGCTTTGATCTCATAGGTACATGCTTTCCTAATATAATGTTCAAAAAGATATTAATTATATAATTTCAGAAAAATATGGACTCCATTATGAATTCTATTCATTTCATGAAACCATTTAAATAAATTTCCACTGATTCCATTTCTTATTGCCATTTTCAGGAAATTATAACACAAAGTTCAAGACATTTTTTTAAAAGTAAACAGAAATGCTTTATCATATTTTTTTAAAAAACATTTCAAAACTTGGCTAATCTGGGATGAGATGTTATGTGAAAATTGCATAATGTATTCTCTCTTTTGACAGAATTTGGAAGAAAAGGGCTGAAGTTGAAAACTGTATTCAATGCCAGAAGTATACAGAAATTCTTTATTCAATATTAACTTTGAGAAGGCTATCAGCTCTCTACACACGTTGCTGAGATTTTGTTAGATGTTAAATAAATGATTGCATATATATACCTTTAAAAGGTCTTTTGCAATCAAAACCTCTATATCTCCACTCAAACATACCTATTGTCTTCAAAATTTGTTTTCCCTTCCTGAGGTTAAGTACAAAATTGGATCCTGCTTTTCTGAAACACTGCAGAAGATATCTTTCCCAGCTTAGGTCAAAACTTCTTTAAACTTCCTATCCCTCCCTTCTTCCTCAAGTTTCTTTCAGAGGATATTTTATTTCATATTCTCACCATGATGAGAACACAAAAACTCAATTCGGGCCTCTAAATTCAAAGCTGATAGTCTAGGTGTCTTACTTAGCAAGAGAAAAGAGCAGAGCACTCCAGAAAATAATTCAATTCTCTAAGTAAGGCTGTAAATTAGTTGGTTAACCTTACTTAACCTAAATCTAAGTTTGGTTCTGTAAATGCACTACCCTGGTGAGTCCCTGACTTGTAGCTGAATTAAAAATGCTATGAATACTTAAGGAGCAGACTTTGAGCTACACTATTCTGTTTGATGCTCGTGATTTACAGTTTACAGATAGGCTTTTATTCATGTCATGTGCACAACAGGAGTTACATTAAAAATAACTGGGAGCATAATGGAATTTAGGAGTTAAAGACTTTTGATCAGAACTAAAATGAGTAAAATCTTTAAATATTACCATTAGTTAATTTTCTGTTGTCTGCATCACTTTATCCATTTTGCTTTCACCAAAATAAATTTTCTCTTTCCTAACTCTATTGCTGTGTTCTTATTTAATGAAAAGATGAGGTCTGAGCTGCAGTATCAGAATGCTTGCAAAGCAGGATTGGTCATTAGTGAAATAATTGTCTTGATAATTTGCAACTGGCTTGTGTCTAGTCTATATATACCACTAATGTCACTAAGCTAGGTTGGCAATTTATAGATTTTCAGTTGTAGAGAGACATAGGGATCAAGTAATCTAAGCACTTGACTTACTAGAGCATATAAAAATTTAAAAATTGTGCCAGGAATTTTTGCACTAATTCAATTATTTTCCACTTAAGCTATAGTGTATCTCTCAAAAATTCTGATGTAAATATATCAAATAATGGAAAATCCTCTGCAATACCTTCATGGGCTATATTATTGCTTCTTTCTCACCACGGTGATAGTCTTTTTTAATTTCCAAAATGAAATATGTCTTGTCCCTCTAAAAGTGTAATTTAAAAATTACTGGGGAAAACTTGGAATTTACTTTCAGTTGATTGTGTATACTTTATTTCCAAAGTTGGGTTTACTTAAAAACCCCCACATCTATGGTATATAATTCCAAACAATTGCCAATGATTGTTATTCCATTTAATTCTGATACTATTTAAGTGAACCTTTCATTCCTACACTGTATTATTGTAAGAGATCACCAGCATAAGGCTGACAGACCTGTCAGTTCCCAAGACAGAGCAGTGTCATAAGTTTTAATAAAAATAAAAATAATTAAATAAGTTATTTGAGGGTTTGGGGACATTAATTAGCTGTGTACAACTATAACATTTCTTTCAAAATTAAAAACTTTTTCAAAGCAGTAGGTTGCCTGCAGCTGCATGAGCCTGGAGCCTGCTCTCCCATCTGCACTAACACCAGAGAGCATCCCACCACTGCAGTTGGGATGAGAAAGGGTGTTGTGTTCCCCTGACCTGGGAAACTGGTGTGTTTCATCAGAGTAGGAAAGTACAGCATAAATGCCAGTGACTGATAAGGCACCATGGCTCCCAGTTACTCTCTAAGCTTGTGGCCAGTCACTGGGATGCAGCTGTCACCTGTGCAATCCCATTATCTGCCGCTGATGCTGGAAGTCACAGCATGCCAGGTATGCAAAAACAGCTGTCACCCTTGACCACTATTAGGAATAATTGCCAAGTTTTCTCATTCTTTCTATGCACAGGTCGCTAAGCTGTTTTCTTCTGCTGGGGATGTGCTGTGGTGACTCTTGACACACAGGTCTCATCAACAATCCTGCAGGGCTGTCCAGCAGATCCTCTCCAGCTAAGCTCCCTGTTCTTTCAAATAACCACTGAAGCAATGACATGGGGGCAATGCCTTGTCTCTGTGAACCAAAACAGCACTTTCTATGGGCAATCCATCTTAGTTCTGGATCTTGAGGTCTATTCTTTCCAGCTTAGGTTTCACTAAAAATATGTTTTCTGCTAGTTGAATTCAGTGATGAATTTTACTGATGCACAAGCTAATGTGAACTTACATCTCTTCTAGTTTATCTATATGGTCTATCAGGCTGTCGATAAAAGCTCTTTTCTTGTATGGTCCCTGTCACACAGTGTTGTCAGTAGAAAAAAAATGAGAGCAGAATTTCTTTTACCATTGGGAACTATAATATAGGATAGTGCAGAAGTCACAATAAAACCTCACTGATATTCTCTGAAATGTACTGGTGCTTTATTGCTGACTAAAGGAATGTCAATTTTCTCCTGTCCCCTGAGAAAGCAGATGGGACTCTGAATATGAAAGAAATGGATCACTTAGATTCTGAAAGAGACTTTAGTGAATAAAAAGGTATTACAGCACAGCTTGATAGAGCTCCAAGCTGAAAGAAGAGGGAGAATATGGTTGTCCTATGAGTATTTCTGAGTTATATGACCCCTTAGGCAGTGCTAACAGGGAGGAAAATGGGTAGAGCTCTCTCTCATGCACCCCTTTTAAAATGAGAAATGCAAAGGCAGTGCATCATATGCCTCATGGCAAAGTCTCAGTGGTTAAGGACAGAAATACTTTTCCCAGTACAGGGTTATCTAGTTTAACCTCATGGTATCTGCTGGTGTGAAAGTCTTATTACAGCTGTTAAGACTACAGTGACTTCCTTTCCCCTCAGCCTCTTTATTGATTGAGAGAGATGTGGTGGGAGGAAATGTGAACAGAAGTGATCTTGTTTTCATGCTTCCAACTTGACACAAGTGCTGTTGCATAAGGTTGCTGGCTGGGGGAAAGATTGGCATAATCTTTAAATGCCAGTAATTGTCTCCAGTATCAGAGTAGGGTTTTTTTCACTCTCATTCTCTCTAATCACTAATATTTGAACTGATTTGCCACAGAAGGTAGTAATCTGGGAAGCCTCCCTATTTTCTGATATCCTATTCAATATCAGTCCTTAGATGTCTCTTTTATTATGACAATCTACATATTAGGTCACCTGTCTGCTTTTGCTGTGGTTTAATCACAGAAGGAAAAAGCAGCATCTGTTTTCTTCTGCTGGGGATGTGCTGTGGTGACTCTTGACACACAGGTCTCATCAACAAGCCTGCAGGGTTGCCCAGCAGATCCTCTCCAGCTAAACTGGGGAGCAGTTAGTCTCCTTAGGTACTACAAGCTCAGGCTTCCATATTAGGTGTTTTCCAGGCAGAAGCACATTGGAGTTTCACTCTGTCCCAGAGCTGGGACATGGCTGGTGTAGGCCAGGAGCTCCCTGCTCTGTATGTAGTCAAGAAGCCTGTGATCAGATGAGAAAAAAACAAGTGTGTTTGCCCCCTAAAAGACAAGAAAAACGGAGAGGATTTTGAGGGTGTATTTCCCTATCCTGTTTTTCTTTTAAACTTTTCTTTTAAATGATTAATTTATATTGTATAACATGACTCATTCTCTTCTTTAGTGCAAGGTTGGACCATCTGATTAGCAAGCTAACTGCTGTGTGGGACTCTAGCTCCCTTAGGGTCTTCATCTGCCAATAATCTTAATTGCAGTTTGCTGTAATTGACATCTTATCTATTTCCTCTCCTTTCCACTTGGAAAATTCAAAATGCTGACAAGTTAGCTCTAGTATTTGGTGAATGTAATAATTAAGAAGCAATTGGCAGCAGCTTCATTGTCAAACTATTTTTTTTATTTAAAAGTGCATTTAAGCTTTTGGTGAGGGATCAAAATAAAACTTAACCATAACCAGACATAAAGCCATGGCCCCCAATTCACAGATGGTGTAAACAGATGCCAACAGAAGTTAGCCTTTCTCTGATGATGTACATCAATCAGCTGAAAATGGGATTCACTGATCTTTCTTGAAACTTCCAGAAAATTATATCCTTCCTCAAAGACTCCAAAGAGTGACCAATGAGCCTTTAAATACACTTCGGCCTTGGCCTTGAAATTTATTCAGATTCTATAGAAATATTTGTATTTTGTCACTTACGATCTAAAATTGATAGACATCTTTATTTAGGTCTAATTAGAAGATTGCTTAACAAAACTCATAATGCAGAGCAAAATAAACAGGAGAATAATGCAGAGCAAAATAAACATTAAGAGAGGAGAATAATGCAGAGCAAAATAAACAATTACTAATGATAATGATTTTAACTATACCAATGAAGCTGAGTGTTGATATGGTTTTGACAAATACAAATTTTTCAAGTTTTATCTAGTATTATAAACTTTGTGTGGCTGCATTTTTGATGAAAAGAAAAATTGTTTAGTTGTCCCTTTCACAAATGTGTAAAAGGGAGTAGTGCAAATTCTAATGGCGCTGAAGCACCAGAGCATAGATCCTCCCTCATCTTGGAAAGTCTGAAGGAAAAGAGTCTGTTTCCTCCTGCTCAAAAGTTCCTACCTGGCAGGTTTTCTCCTGGTGTTTTTCTGAGCTAGGCTGAGCAGATGTCTGCCCCTGACAGTATTTGTAAGGATTTGGGAGCACAAAGTAAAGTAGTAGAATGCTTGAGTTTAGTTATTGTGCTGAACCAGCAGCTTCTGAGACACAGACCACTACAGGTCTCTCTCCAAGGCACCCCTGCTCTCAACCTCTTACCTCTTTTGTTGCTTATGTCACCCTAGTAAACCTTCTTTCAGAGTTAAACTTTTATGCTATTTCTGAACTCTGTAGTCTAGAAGAAAAAAAGTGAATAACACCTTATTCTTCTGTGAATTTTAGTTGCTCTATCTCTTAAATTAATGACATCTTGGTTGTGTCAGCCTCTGCTCAGTTGAACCTTTGTGCCAATCATTTGGAATAGCATGCTGGCTATTGATTTATTTCTCCTCTTTGCTTCTCTGTGAATTCACACACAGGAGCACTGAAGACCAAGTCCAAAAAAATACACTTTGAAATTGTGTGGTAGAGACTTGTACAAAATCATATAAAAGGAAAAGGTGTTTCACCTCATAACTCGTTATACCAGAACTCCTTGCTCTGGAATATTGTGGAAGTTTAACAAAGGTTCAAGGTGAGCCTGTGTTGGTTCATGGTAGAAAAGTACAGTAAGAGTTATTAGACATATGGAAGTTGCCTTTAGTGAACTAGAGGAAATGTCCATTTCCTCTAATGAAGTTTGGGAGGATATTCTGCTATATAGTTTTTCCTTGGCTTCTGCTTTCAGGCACTATTGCAAGTTCCTTAAGCACTGGTCATTCCTTGTAGAGTCAGCAGTAGTCCAGCTAAAAATAAGGAAGGAGACTGGGACTGATCAGGGAAATAGTATTTCATTAAATGGTTTTATAAAAGGAGTCATGGTAGATCACGGCACCACACTAACTTTGAGGGGTTTATGTGGTAATTTGCACTAATGTTACAACAATGGATAAAATTCCACAGACGACTGAAGGAAAGGAATGCAAACAAGGAATACACTGGTCAGGACAGGGGAATAAAGAGGAAGTTGACTCAGAAGCAGCCGAATTTTGGTGTTATCCTGAGAATGGATGGGCTTTGCTCCTTTTCTGATAAGGGAGGGTTGCTTTTCTTCTTCGGGATGTAGAGAAGAGAAAAAATAATATTTTAAGAGGATGCTAAGAGAATTGTAAGCTTGTGCTTAGAGAAGCTTCAGTTTAATCCACAAGCATGCCTTCTTACCCTAGAAAGGAATAGCTGGGGGGAGGAAAGGGATCTCTACTGCTTCATGGTGGTTCATGCACAAGAGGGGCTTGTGTATGTTTGTGTATTTACAACTATTGTTTATCTACTGTGATGGTATCTGCACATATATATAGATTTATGTATGCTTGTATATACATTGTATACATTGTGTATACAAGGGAGCTGGAGAGGGACTCTTTGTTAGGAACTGCAATGATAGAACAAGGGGTAATGGATTCAAACTGAAGGAGAGAAAGTCTAAGTTATAGCAAAAAACTTTTTTCTCACATCTAAGGGTGGTGAGACATTGGAACAGGTTGCTCAGAGAAGTGGTAGTTGCCCCAGCCCTGGCGGTGTTCAAGGCCAGGCTGGATGAGGCCTTGAGCAACCTGATGTAGTGAGGAGGTGTTCCTGCCCATGGCAGGGGAGGGTTGGGACTAAATGGTCTGTTAGGTCCATTCCAACCCTTAAATTCGATGATTCTGTGATTGTATTGCACTTGATACAGAAAATCAAATGACATGAGAAAGTATCCAAGATGGACTGAATGTGAGGTGAAGCATGGTGGCTTGTCTCTGACACGAACTGTGCAACAGGCTTGAAAGAAAGGCAAGGCACATAGTGTTGGCAGGAAGAGGATCATGTTCCTTCCATCATGCAAAGGTCTGCCTAGTCTGCTGAGAAAAACAGAGACTGGATAAGCCTTCAGGACTAAAGTTTAACATCCCTTCCTACTATTTTTTGTGATGGCATTTTTGGGTTTTACTGCAAATAATGCTTACTGTGTATTTAAATGCTTTGTCCTGCAGCCTGATTCAGAGATGCTTTCAGTGCAGGGCTTGATCAGGCTGGCAAAACGAGAATAACCTGTCCTTGATAAGGGAGGGTCAGAGAGACAGGGCACAACAGGTTTTTAAAACTGGAAATGTCTTGCTAGTTTCTACAGATGAAAAACACTGGCTCTGTAACCATAGAAACATGATGGGCCAAGGATGATGCTGAACTTCCGATGAATTTCTTTTGTTTAGAACAAAATGCCATTTGGAAGAAGAGATATAGTGTAGATAAGGTGAAGTAATAACAGTGCTTTTCTTTCTGCACTTCCTTCCCTCTTAGATTTTGAAATACTTTATATAGCTCTTGTTATTCCAGTTTGCAGGAAAGGAAAGAGAGACACAGGGAAGCAAAGCTGAGTTCCCTAAAGTCACAATGCAGAAATAGGAATAACACTCAACTCTTCCTCTTAATCAGGGATGAATTAACAGAAATAACTAAAATGCTTGAAAGCAGCTTTTTGTGGGATCCAATAAAATTTACATGAGGTGTGACATAGTTTCCTGCCAGAAAGAAAGTACACTCAGCCTTGTTCTTTGGCTATATCTATACAACTGGAAATGTGTTATGCACCCCTGAACTAGCAACTCTGATATAGCCAAACTGGGCAACTGCTTTGATTTCTTGCCTAAGCTATAGGCTTCACTTTCTGCCTCTATGACTCCTTTGCTTTTGATATCCTACATATATAGATAAATCTGGGTTAATTTGATGTCCTGTTCCTACCCTGCTTCAGTCACACCATTAACAGCATGGAGATGTAGCTTGAATCATTCACTCTGTCTATGACAACAAAAGATATACTATAAAATTCAAACATGCAACCTTCCAACAGTGTTTTGGGTAGTGACTCCTAAATACTCGCTGAGGATTTAGGATAATACTCCACTCTCCCATACAAATTGTAAATTCTATTGACTTCTTTTTGTATGAATGAGGACAAAATTTGTCAATAGAAAATTGACAAGATAACAGGAACACAGTGAGCTGGTCTGAGCAAGAAGGGGAGATTTGAAGAAAGCTGGCTGGTCTTGCTGTCAGTTGTCTTAGATGCTGATGTGAAGCACAAGTCTCATCAACATGAAAAAATAGATGTCAACCTTAGTGAGCACTGGAGATCTTCTACTGCAATTGCAGAAAATAAATGGATCGCAAGTGTTACTTGGAGTTATTTGCCAGGAATTTGATCCATATCCAGTTTCTGAAAATACCAGCATTAGGTTTCTAAACCCATAATAATTGCACTTTATCTGTGTAAGAAATTTTCTGTGAAAGAAAATGTTGATCAATGTAAGACTGTAAACAGCCCTTTTCCCAAGATGAAGAATATGTACATAGACATAAATATTAAGTGTACTCACCAGGCATTCAAAGATATGACACAGGATGATATAACAAATAATTAAATGGCAAATACAGAAGTAAACAACAAGCTTACATCCCACAGTAAGTAGCCTTTCAGTCAGTGAGGCAACTAATTTTTCACACATTCAGGTCAAAAAGAAGGCTCTTCTCCTTTGGAATCATGCCTACTTGAAAGAGTAGCAGTGGATAGTAGTCTGTGCTCTTTACAGGTTACCCTCTTGGCAACATCTTGTACCTTAGCTCTTGGAAGCCAGCATACCTCTCCTGACTCCTTGTCAGGCTGGCAGATGAGTGCCTCAGTGTCCCTTAGCAGAGAATCACCCTCTACAAGCACTCCATGAGATTAGGGTCAGGTGCCAATGGCAAGAGAACTTTCAGAGCCAAAACAGGAGCACCTGGTGAATTTTATAGCCACTACAAGCTCACTTTGGATCATTTGATGGATTGTGCCTTATTGCCATTTTATACACTATCCTGCAGGAGTGTGGGATTTTTAAATGTCATTCTTAATCTCAGCATGCTTGTTACTGCTTTGTCAGATTCTCTTGAAGTGTAATGGTTGCTGAAATAATTAATAGCTAAAAAAATCAAATAGAATTTCAAACATCTTTGTCACATCCAGTCTTGCAGTTGAGGTCAGGGGTGTCAGGCCGTTTGGATTATGTGCAGTACACTCTGCTTTTCTTTTGGTGCTAGTTTTAAACAGCTGGATTCTGCATCTGGGAAGAAATAGAGTTATTATTTTTTAAAAACTACATATGCCTGTCACACTTGCTTTGAAATGCTAATGGAAATAGAACTAAGAACTCATTTTCTATTCTGACAAGCAAATGATTAAGTGAGCCTGTCTATCCCTCTTCAGCCTCTGAGCTGACCAGTAGTCTTGATGCTTTGGCAATGAAATAAGATTTTAGAGGAGACATCTGATCATGGAGGAGCTTTCCTTTGTGCAGACACACGTGAATTTTTATACAGCTAAAAGAATCCGCTCTGGAACACTGCATGTAGCAAAGTAAGAGACTGATTATGTATTTTGCAATAAAAGATTTAAACTTACGTAAATAAAACGGCTTTTATTTTCTGTCAGGCATGAAAATATCACTCTGTCTTTTCTTTCTTTATAATAAGAGCAACTGCCCCTTGAAAATGTAAATTAATTTAAGGTGGTTGCTATAAGTTGAGAAATGATCAGCAACAAAACTTGTGTTTAAGTGTATATGTGTAGGAGCCAGGCAGAAAGGAGGCACCAAGGTGTGATGCGTACACACAATGTAGGTCTGGAGAGGGACAATTAGACTAATGAGTCTGACTCTCCCCTGTCTTTTTCACCTCAGTGCAAACACACAAAAAATTTTCAAGCTCTATAGTAACCTTAAGACTTCTAGTATAAAAGATATAAAATCCCCAAAATGTTTACTGTGCTGGGGGAAGAGAGCAGGGGAGCACAAGGAGGTTTCCAGTGTCATGTTAGCCTCTCTGGACTATTCAGCAGTGGGTGCATTGTGCTTCCTCCAGCCCATCAGTGCTTTCATTTTCCAGGGCACTGGCTAGTTTCACATAACTTTTCACAGTAAAAGGAAAACCCATTAGAAATGTTTTTATTGTTTGTAGCAGAGTCTGTTACCTAATTTCATCAGACTTGGTAATTCTGTCTACCTTATAAACCCAATCAGGATGTGGCCATTTTTTGGTCCTGTTTCCTGTTTTCTTAACTATAAATATAAGTAAGGAGAGAGTATTTAGATAGTTTGGTTTTACTCTGAAATTCTTAAACTCAAAAAATACTTATGTAAAATGAATCTGTTATAACTCTCCTCTTGAGTTCAGATCTTGGGATTTAGAATCAACTTGAAGTTTAATGCTTTTAAAAAGAACAGTAATGCTTGCAAAAAGAACAGTATTATGAAGCAAGGCAGTGGCTTAAAAGCTATTATGACAGCATCCCTAATCCAGGGGCATTTTCAGTGTGCTTATATTGGAAGCATTTTAGTATATTGGAAGTTCTAATAAAACTCTTTCACTTGTGATTAATCATTTCTAGAGCTACATGAAGATCTAATAATTTCTGCAGAGATGAATAAGTAGTATACACAGCTGTGTTTAACCAGTACCATGGGTAAAGCATGTACATAAAAGAGGGACACTTTGAACCATCATAACAATCTGAGAAAGACATCAACATCTTGGTCATACCTGTTCTCAAAATAGAACAAACACACTTGAGAAATCATCTGTTTTCACTTGGGTGTCCAAACCTTAGACTTCTAAGTCTAAGCTAGATGTCTTACAATGCCTTAACAATCTACATGGACAAACATGCAACCAGAGCAATTTAGATTATCCTGAAATATATCTCTTGTATAAGCCTGATAAATCATCAACAGGTGGTGTGTCTTTTTATCACTCAATTAGAAATGGAGCACAACATTGGCAAAGGCTTGGGTGTCTAACTTATAGATGTCACAAATAAATGAAATAAACTTTGCCCCTATTGAACAGATTTATGAAAAATGCCTTTTATGTCTGCATGTACATCCTCCAAATCAAGATCTTCAAAGAGTTTCCTGAAGATCAGTGAGGGAATTAATCTTTAGTATCTTAGTCTATGGGTGGTTTAAATCACCATCTATCTACCAGAGTATAAGCTTTTAAATTTAGAATGGATAAAGTCTTAAATTGTAAAGGTGTTAGTGAACTATCTGGAATCCCTATTCTTAGCCTGTTTGTCCT
The DNA here is from genome assembly GCF_000695815.1 of Acanthisitta chloris. Taxonomy (NCBI): domain Eukaryota; kingdom Metazoa; phylum Chordata; class Aves; order Passeriformes; family Acanthisittidae; genus Acanthisitta; species Acanthisitta chloris. The sequence goes on from NW_008649737.1 coordinate 51,909, forward strand.
TTGTCTTATTTTTGAGGAAAAAATACTTCCAGAACTTCAACTTTTCCAGGAAGTAAGCTTTTTCCTCTCAACAATGTTTTTATGCTATCAAAATAATTTCTTTTCCAAGCCCAGGATAAACAGTAGACATCTTGAATGTTTTTGTCACAATAATGATCATATTTGTGTTCTTTAGTATGTTTCCATCAATCAAGATATGCTGTTCCAATTGACTCAGAATGGTTATTATGTATTGGTTCCTTTTTAACACCTGTATTGTTACCATAAATTATGAAGCTAATTACAATTTCAAACTGGGAAACTGGAATTTGTATTTTTGTAAAAGAAATTAGACCAAAAAGTGTCATTATTGTTTCTTTTCAATGTTTCCATTTCAATAAATTGTCATTTTTCAGAGAGCAAAGTACATCATTCCCAAAATGTCCAACCAGTTTTACAGACTATCTTGTTTGCTAGTACACAGGTGTGTGACATGCTCTTCTGAGCCAGAGATAATAAGAAAGCTCTGTCCTACTGCCCTGTCTTTGACGGTCCAAACAAAGGCTGTGTGATAGGAACAGACACCATCTCTTCACATGATGTCAATGTACCCTGTGAGGATGCATTGCCTGCTAATGAAGGGCAGAAAGGGAAGTCTAGTAGGAAACAACAATAAAAGTTCTCACTAGATGCAGAAATGGATTCACACAGCAGAAATATTCAGCGATAAAGAATCTTACAATCAGACAGACACAAAATCTTACTTTCATATCTGCAGGTTATTGCTTCTCCCATTATCAAACAGGCAGATACGCAGAAGAGACTTAGAGGAGCCATGCATAAAGGATAAATCTAAAAAAATCTAGCTAGGTTTCAATAAGTAGCAGGGAGATAGACTGTCATAGTCTCTGATTTCATGAGATTTTTATAGGCAAAAACTACTTGGGCAATAACATGTATCCATGGCATTGGTAGCTGTGGATTGAACTGTGGTCTCAAGGATATCTGGACTGTATTTTCATGACAACCTTGGGTTACCTACACATTTACCCTTAGGGAGAAACAAATTTGATCCCTTATATACTGCTCTGTGGGAAGTTTGCAAGAAATTTAGCAAAACATAGCGATAAATGCCTTACAAATGACGTTAGAGATATGCAGACAAGATAGACTGGATTTAACTTTAGTTGATGTAATGAGAGCTTTTCAATATTATTTAAGCAATGTCTATCATTGCCTATGCTGGGAGAAAAAGAAGACTCTTATCATAACTGACTCTTGACAGTCAAAGCAAAGGTTATGCCCAGTGACTTTGCAGTGATGAGTAAGTGACACAAACCTTTCAAAAACAGGCCCCTACCCTAAAGCTAGCTTGGTATGTTCAGGCTCAGATCTCATGTCAGGGCGAGTATCATTCAGGGGCAAAAATATCTTCTGAACACAAATGTCACCTGTTAGTATTTTGCAGGGGAAAATGCCTTCTTTATTTCAGTAATCTGGGTAATTTCCTCCCTCTTATCTCCTTATAAATTTTAGAAGACCAAAATCTGTAAGTAACTTGGAAAACTCCCAAAACAAAAGAATGCCTGCAGAACTCCTTTGCTACTTGTTTCCTGGCTTGTGCAAATTTTTGCAGTTAATCATTAGCAACGGTTAAGTATGTTTTTGTTACTTAGCAACCATGATTGGTTTTTAAAAGTTTTGTGTCAAAATTTATCATGTATTTATCCATGTTTTTCTCTGCTTCTTTTCTCCTCACTGGAATTCAAACTCAAGACAGACATTGGAACTCATGATCTTTGCTCCTACCTGCTTTCAATAAACATGCAAAATGAGAACTAAAACACAAACCAGAGCAAGAGAGCCATTGCTATCCATTCTACATGAGGATCTATTTTTAGCTGGGTTTCAATTTGCACTGCGATGGCTTAGGCAGAGAAAATAACCTAGAGCAAATCACGAACGTATTTTTGGTCTTATTTATTTTTCTTTTCAGTGTTTTGGTTGTGGTGGAGCTTTGTGCTCAGTTTCAATATAAAAATGGAAGCCTAAAAATTAATTCTGAAAAGTGAGATTAATTTGGGGATTAGTTAAAATATTAGCCCTGCTGTGTTTAGATTGGGTTCATGTATATTTTAACTTCGTATGAATATCTAAACTAGTGCAATATGAATATAAAGCTTGTGAGCCCAAAGGCTTACCTGTTTGTTCCAGCTATGTCAGCTATTGCAATAAAAGATGTGACTTGTCTCTCAAACCTTTGCTTTGCTTCCCCATCTTGTAATACTAAGTTGACATTCTACCTTAGCTAAAATCAATGGGAACTTTTCTGTTGAGTTTCCTGGGGTCAAAATTTCACTCTGTAAGTGAAAAAACAAATGCAACTGCAAAACAAACCCCCTCAAATCATGCCCTGAAGATATGAAATGCTAAAGTATCCACCTATCACAGCTGCTAAGCTTTTGTTTCTCCCTGGGAGCTGTGGAGCACAGCATGCATGTGAACTGCAAGCTGCTGAGGCCTCTGTCTGCCCAGGAGATCCATTCTTGGAGGTGGTAGAACAGAAGCTACCTGAATGTCTCAGGTAGCCAACATAGAGGTGAAGTCCACTTATCAGGGTAAACAATCCAGCCTGTTTCAAACCCCTGCAGATACCTGGAAAGCTTTGGAACAATGAGTTTAAATTCACAGGATGAGGAATGTAAAAAAGGTAGAGAAGGTGAAGGAGAGGAGGAACATTTGCTAAACTCCTATTTCCTTCTTTTGGGGAGAAGGTTTCTGTTCTTACTCAATCTCCTATAAGCAAAAAGGGCAACTGCCTGAGGCCAATATCATGGGAAGCAACGGTGAAAATCAACAAACGCTGATGTGGGCAGAGAAGAGTGGATGTCTGGGCCTCTACCCAAGGCATTCAAGAGCCTAATTTGGGCCCTAATGATTATGCCTTCAAACTTCCCACCCTAGAAGTGACTTTGAACTCTTCACTTTGTCTTGATTGAGAGCAAAGATAGTGTAATTGCTCTTCAAAGGGAAAGATTCTAGACGAAGCTCAGTGCACAGCACAGAGATGAAGCTGCATCAGCCTCCAGAAGAGCACTGGCCATGACCCTTTCGGCAATAGCTGGCAGCAGCATAGCTAGTGTGTGAGCCTGTTTGCTTTGCAGAGGTGTGTACACCTCACCTGTGTGCCCTTGAAGCCCAACTGCTGCCCTGCATCTCTTCTCAAAGCCTGGGAAGCTTCAGGCAGGTGTCCGCGCTTCTAATTCCCCCCTGAACAGGACTCTGGGAAAACATAAATGTCTGAGGAAGGTTCTTGCTTAATTCCAGGAGTGTTCCACAGATACGTTCCCAGATGGGAAAAACCTGCAGCATAAGTCACACTGATTTGTCCATCAACATTTTTATTCCAGTTTTAATTGCACGGTCTTTGGGTTATTCAGACCCAGAAAACTCACTTCATACATTTAAGGTGTTTGTGGGTTTTTTCTACACATAAAATAATGACATTTTCAAGATTTAAACACCAGATTAAGTGCATTTTCCAGTTTCCCAAATTTACTTTCAGAAACAGCAACTGACATTTCCTTAAAAAAATATTAAGGGGGGAGGAGAAAGAAAACCATCCCTAGGCTGACAGAATGCAACAGTAGGAGGCAAGCATTCAGCTGGCAGTTACTTACTTCCTGGCATGCAATTTTAATTAAGGAGTCAGCATGTCTGCTACACAAGCCCACAGGAGGCAGTAACAAAAGTGACTGGGAATATGTCCATGGATAAAAAGGTAGGAGAATTAAATAATGACACTGTATTTCAGGAAGATAATTGAATATGTTCATCCCTACCCCTTTCTCTAGATAAGACCTATTACCAAAGGAAAAGAAAGCCCAAATTGCTGTATCACAGTATGCACAGAAATAACTGTTTCGTAGTGTTTATATTCACTATTGATCTAAGATAAATCAAAGAGCTTTTTTTTCTGCTCAGTCATGTTCTGAGATATCAATTCATATTTTTAAATCAGGCCAGAAATCTTTCTTTC
>NW_008649737.1:55946-63592 GCF_000695815.1 Acanthisitta chloris
CTAAGTAAGTCAGCAAAGAGATTGCTTTAAATCACTTCCAGTAATTTATCATAAATACATTTTTCCCCTGGTGTGATGATTTTTTCTTCTTCTCACAGAGCCAATCATTAGGACATAGAGGCTGATTCATATCCTGTACTTTCAACAATCATTTTTAATCATACAAATATCTTTCCAAAGAAATACTGTGAAATCCTGCACTGAAATTTTGTTGTTGGCTCTTACTTTTTCTGATAGTAAATATTCAAGTATAACACTAAGGAATAAAAAGGAGGAAGCTCATGTTTCTATCTTGTTTTATATCTGTACAGATCAATCTGAAAGGGCTGGGGCTAAAAATAAATTCTGAAGGAAAAGCAAATTAATATGGTATGACTTCAAATTAGAGTTACGGGTTCTGTGGAGAAGTGAACTGGTCAGTTAATCTCAGTCTTTCTATCCTTCTGTCACTTTCACTTATTAAAAGCTCTTCAGTGAGCAGGTACATAATTTATGTTTATGGCTAAATAAATGGCTGAGTGAGTATTATGAATACAATGAAGTCAGATGACAGAATCAAAAAATGTTTCAAGCTTTTTTCTTTTAAAATTTTTATAAGTGTGATTTAATGGTCTCATTGTCATAGAATGATAGAATGGCTTGAGTTGGAAGGGATAGTAAAGGTCATTCATTTCCAATCCTACCATGGGCAGGGATGCCACCCACTAGATCAGGTTGTCCAAAGCCCCATCTAACCTGGATTTGAACACTTCCAGGGATGGGACGTCTACAACTTCTCCGGGCAACCTAGACCAATGTTTCATCACCCCCACCTGTCCCTGCTCTCCCTTTAATCCTTACTCATAAACTCTTAATCATCTCTTCCATCCCTGTGTGGAGCTAGATGCACTCCAGCTGCTCATTGACATAGAGGGCAACACCACCTACTCATTTCCCCTGTCTGTCCCTCCTAAAGAGCCTGTATCCTTCCATTCCAACACTACAGTCATAGGAGTCATCCCACCATGTTTCCATGGTGCCAATAAAGTTATAGCCCTGCCAAGGGTTGAAAATGTATTTCTGAAAGAATATAATTTGAGATGAAACACTGAACAATCAGCAATGACTTTTAGCCTCCTTCTGTGGACTGCCTTTATGAATCAGGATTGATGGGATAGTGTTTGGAGCAAGCTGAGACCGTGGTGTGAATTGTATGAGGCTGTACACATCTCTGTTCTGTTTCTCCACAGTCCTGGAGAGACCATATCTAAAAGATTCTAACATCATTACTTAAGATTTTGATGTCTTGCTCATATAAACAAAATTAATGAGAAAGTTGGGGGGCTTATTCTTATTTTTTTTGTCTTAACCTAACCCACAGGAAGAAATTTTCCTTTTGCTGAGCAGGGGAGAAAATATCCTTGATGTTTTTTTCTCATAAACCTGATAAATCCAGACACTGACAGAATAGCCTGAAGATTTCTGTAATTTAAACCAACTGACAATGATCACTTCAGGAGTCATAGGCTCCCTGAAAATTGCCATAGTTTATGGACTGCCAGTTACTTCTCTTACCTGTCTTAAGGTACAAAATGCCCTAAAGGAATTGCAGAAAAGGATGAATAAAGACCCAGTAATAAGCTCTGTATTACTGTGTCATTCCCAGGAGAGTATTTAGAGCCAAAAAAATGGACACAACAATAAGCAGTAGCCCTAGGGATACTAGGTTTTGTTCCCAGAACACAGGCATGTCTGCTAGTATTCAGGGGTCAGGGTCTGCACTACCCAGACATCCTCTGCACCTGCCAGCACCTGTGGAGAACTTTGGGTTGATGACGTCTGTCATCAGGTTTAACCAGCTGATGTTTCTTGGATGTTTGTGATAAATAGTTTGAGGCACTTGTTTGAAGCAGTCTAAACTCTTGGCTATTTTACTGTTAAATGTCTTGTCTGAAGCATCCTCTTGTAAATCTCTCTGCCTTGCGTTCAGAAGGAGCCATTTCAGAGGGCAGTAGCTGTGCTCTGGAGGATAGTTGCTAAGTCAAATAAATCTTCATTTAGGGACATTTCTCTCTCTCTCTCTCAGCTGGAAAGGAACTCCAAGCAAGAGGATTAATTGAAAGATCTATACTGTAAATGCCTAAAATGTAGGTAGAAGAATTTCATGCAGAGAAAAATATCACTCCATTTCAATACCAGACTTTTAAATGTTTCAGCTCCTACTTCAGCCTATAATTTGTCTTAGTGAACCTTAGGTTTTGATTTCCTTTGAGCAACAACTGTGGCTTTAAAGGTGAATTATTTACCTTGTACATGTGAAGAAGGGGCCAATGTCCAAATGATGCTGCAAAACTGCCTTTAATAAACTCAGCTAAAACCAAAAGTGTGCCTGTAGTGTCTCTCTATCATATTTTACGGCAACATGAAAAAGTTCCTTAGATGAAATAAAGCTGCCTTCAGGCAGTTTTAATTTGCAACAGAAGAACTGATTTGACTGATCACTATATTGCACACAGCATGGTTACTGGCTGCACAGCAGGGATAATATTTTTATATGGATGAGCTGTTCTTGAGTAATTTATTTGCGATAGAAAGCTCAGGTAGGCCTCTGTAACATCAGCGCATGGTTACACTCCAATGGGCTAAACATGCTCACATACTTGTTCATTTGTCATGTTTAATTGGTAGCAGCCCACGGACAAGGTTTCCCCCTGATGATGCAAAAGCTGAGTGCTCTGTCCAAGGCCACATTGGGAGAGCCTAGGAGCATGAAGACTGCACCATTAAATGCATCACTGCTGAGCAACATTCAGCAGGGCTTGGAGATGACTTCTCAATAATCTGTGTACATTGGCTTTTCCTGTAAGTCATAGCAGCAGTAGTAATGACATTGTAAGGAAAATACTTCTCAGCAATCACTAGTAGTGTTTTGGACTTTCCTAATGGAAAATCAATCTAGACCTTTAAATTTATAAAATTTAAAATTAATGTGCAGGAGCTATTTGTTTATTTTCCGATTCTGGTATCACCCTTATCTCCATTTGACAGAACATCCTTTTAAAGGATATTCTATGATATTACACAATGTCCCCTAGTTATTTCAAACTTCTGTCTCAAACTCCCTACCATGAAATGTATTATTTTTGGGGGTATATAGCAGCAACTCATATGTGCCTCTGGACACAGATCATTAAATATTTAAATCTTAATTCAGATTATTTTTGGTTTAGTGTATTGTTTTCATGAAGTGTGCAAGCAGCTCAGAGGCTAGCCAAGAACCAAAACAAAGTCAAAAGCCACATGAGGGACAGAGGGTCAAAGAAAAGGGATAATGGGAGAATCATTGCCTCTGGACATAATTTTACAGTTTTTAGCTAAGTTTTGAAAAAATATTCCCCCTCACTTATGTAACTGCAATATTTCTGACTGTGAGGAGTGCAAAAAATAAAAAAAAATCCCAAAACTCCACCTTAAGTGAAATGGTCTTGAAGCTTAAAAATGTCTCTTTTTACAGATATTTAGGCTTATTATTTTCAAAGCACTCATCTTGTTAGGCAACTGGATCCCCTACAGGGCAGATGGAATTTAAAGAAATAAATATCATGGTCTTCAGAGTAAATCTATTCATAATAGACAGAAAGAAAAACACTTGGGTAGGTTCCCAAAGATGATGAACAAATTAAGATACTCTTGAGTATAGCCAATTTATGCTATCTGTAAGTTTTATCTATACAACTGCAGCACTAAAAGCTCAATGGACTTTATCTTGCCTGGTATCATTGGCCACTACCCAGTAAAGCACTTACACTTTGGCAATTTTAAAAACATGGGTCCCTGGTTTCAAGCCAGAATACCCAGCAGCATATTGAAACAAGATAGTGATAAGCAGTTCAACAAGCCTTGCAACATATGATATCCTTCTGCTTCTTAAAGACACCTGTATGTAGTTGATTCAGACATATTACTTTACCAATATGTATTGAAGATATACATAAACTATAGTATTTTCATCATATTTTTCAGTACTATACACAGATAACAGAACTGTTGTACTCTCTGTAGTCTAACATCCAGATAAATAATAATTCACTTCTTCTGAATATGTATTTGGAAAAGAGATAAGAACAAAAGGGAATGCTAATGTGCCTTTCTGTTATGTCGCTTTTTCATTGCTGATGTTGCTGAAATGTAGCCATACTTAAACAGAATAGGATTTCTGGAAATGCTGTCTGTGAATATATATTTATTCAATATTGTTAAGAACATATTGTTAGATTTTCACATTCATTATTTGCTTGCCATAAATAGTAGCAGTTGCTTTTTTCCCCCTCCTACTGGGCTTTTTTTTCTGAAAAAGATATTTTTCTCATCCAGCTTCAACCCAAATGAGTAGAATAACAGCAAGAATTCACCTTACCACAGCATTTTAATTTATTCTCTGGAAAACTCATGATTTAGAGTGTCTTCCTTTAGGTGAACGGAGAACAATGAAAGAGCCATGCCTTTTCCAACCCATGGACGATAAGGGTTGTTAGTATTAAATGTATTAAAGAGCAAATCCATATATCTAGAGATATATGGATTTAAAGGCAGACAAGAGAGATTGTCTGATCAGAAGTCACCTTTGGGCTTTAAGTTCTCTAAGTCACATTAACAGCACTTCCATTCAGTGCCAGGCAAACAGCACAATCTTAAATTCCAGAGAGCATTAATTCTTCCTATAGTAAAAAGACACATATTTGTCACAAAATGGACTGTTCATTTAAACTACATTCTGTGAATAAACTGTATTCACAGAAATCTGTCTTAGCTGACCACATGTGAGACCCTTTCAGATGTTTATTTTTACAGTGGCCAACTTCTCCTGGTGGTGTCTTCAAGGGGTGTTTCAAGAAGATAGTGTCTTAAATAAGTCATAACTCTTTCTTTTGATCTCCACATGCTAGCACTTCTCTCTGCGTGTGTGATTTGCCTGATTCCAGCTGGTATAGTTATGGGTCACATCAAAGGAAAGACAATGATGACCAAACAAACAGTTATTAGTACACATTTGCTATGTGGAATTTTTGTACAATAAAACATTCCTCCTCTTTTGTGGGTATTTGAACAAGAGCAGTCAAAACCTAATCCAGTCTCCTTACAGATCTGTAGACAATTGCCTCCTCTCTGTGCATATGCTTGAACATTTCTTTCTGGATAAAAGGAAACTAACAATACAGAGGAGAGGATTGTTTCTTAAAAAGTAGTTGGAAACTAAACTAGCTAGGAAAGACAGACAGCCAGTAGGGAAGTTTACAAAATTCCTTTGTTTAGATGCTGAAAAGGACTTGAGGTTTTCTTAATCTATTAGCTTTAAAATGTGCCTGGTTTCACTGGGTTCTACTGTCTCAGGAAGAGGCTGTCTCACCTACAGGTAGTTTTCAGTCTGGGAAACAGTTAACCTGAGCTGACATTGCTATTATTGGTAATATATGGTATGATGGCACCATCCTCAACTTAAGTGTGCATAGATATCACAAAAGAATATGCTGAAAGTTTCAACACACCATTCATTTTCTCTGGCTTTTTGCCTTGTTCCTATGAAAAGCTTAATTCTGACCTGAATAATGCTGAACAACTTCTTTTGAATGTCAGGTATCTCCTAGAAGAATGTGAGTCTGAGAATAATTTTATTGCATAAACTTCAATAGAGTTGGTACTGCCAGAAAAAAACCAGACCAAACCAAAACAAAACAACAGCAAAACAGCAAAACCAACCAAACAAAACCAAACAAACAAAACCAAACAAAACAGTCCAAAGAAAAGGGAGAAAAGCACATGAAGTTTGAGCTACTGGTTAGAATGAGGCAGCAGCAAAACTGTGAAGAGAAGCCCATGTCCCCTACCTCTTGGTCCTCTCAGCCACTATACTGAGATTCTGTATACAAGTTCTTTCCTAGTGAGAGCTGAGTGGTGATTATTATGTTGTAAGATAAATATAATTAATTATTTCATCATAGATCTATTGAAGAGCTTCCCATGCAAATATATTTATAACTGAATATGTAATGTTGCATATTATCTTTGCTTAACTGTAATTAACTGAGGCAATGCCAATTTAAACTGAAACTAAGCAAAGTGTGTGCATGATTATTTAGTTTTATCTTCCTTGGTTTTTCTAACTGCTACCTGTAGTCCAAATAGTGGCATAGGTCAAATCATAAATTCAAGGTCAAATTATATTACCTTTCTTAAAAGTACAAAGGAAATGAGCTAGAGGAATGGGAAATATCAGCAAGGCAAAGCTCAAGGGCCCTCATAGGTTTTCTGACCTTTACTCTTGAGATGGGTTAGTTATCATTATAGTGCTGTGAATGTTTCCTTAAATAATTTAGATGCCATTGCTTGCTTCTTGGAGGCACTTCATCAAGGTTCTGTGAAGTCAGCAAAGCATGAATAAATATGGACACTCCTCAGAAATAAAACATGCAAAATTTTTGTCCCATTACAACCTACATAGATACCTTTAATTATGGTATATACCTATAATTAAGTTTCTGCTCAGCAATTTAAAGAACTTCCACCAAGCCTCTGAATATTTAGTTCAATAATGCTGTGCATCCTGAAGCAGAAAAACATAAAGTGATAAAAAGCCCATTTATGTATCTCTTCACATTGTGAATGTTCCTTCTATTTCCATTTTTGCAAGTTTCCTTTAGCATGGGAGGCCCTTTAAGAAAGAAATCGGATAAAGAAAAGCCACTGCTTACACCACATGGTTGCCATAGGCAATAAAACCATAGAACTTAATGTAAAAAATTAAACATTAATTTATTCAGAGAATAATTTCTACCAATCACTGCTCATTGGCACTGTGCCCAGAAACATCTCAATTATTTAGACTAGAGACCCAAAATCTGGGTAAGGGACAGAATGGCAGCTCTAAGTGTTAAAAACTGACACAAAACAAACATTTACAGAGAGCAATGATCAGTTGGTCACCATGACCTCTAGTGCTAGCTGAGATGTGACTAATTTATGTGAGAAAAATTTAAACTATATGTCAGAGATTATAATCTGTATTATACAACTTTCTGAATTATATGTCAGGGATTATAATCTGTATTATACAACTTTCTGTAATGTGCTATCCAAAGTTTACTCTCTTGAAAGTTCAGTAGATGAACTTGGCATTTATCTGAGTGACGTTCTCTTTTCTCACTGTTTACTTCTAGCTGTATTAGTACCTCCTGAAGTTAATAGCATTATCACCTGCAAATGCTAATATGTTAACCAAATTCTAACAGTTTAATTATTTTACCATACCTTTTGCATTTACGAGTATTGTTAATACAAGTTCCTTACTGACTTGGCTCTAACCAAAATTAAAAAGAAATATTTCCCCTTTGAATTTGTAGTAATACGTAGCTACAAAAGCATTTTTCTATTTCTATGCTTTGAGGTATTAGTAGCCACAGGAAAACATGAAACAAAGCCCAAACGAGTTCCTCATTCCAATCAATCTTTAGCTATTTTCACAGTTAAGATAGAAGCCATTATAATTCTGGCAATTCATTGCTTGGCCCTGCTGAGAGGCATCATTTTATCCCAGGGGAGCACGTATCTTGGGAAACAGTTGTATTTAATTTGCAACCGCAACCAAATGATGTGATTTTATTTATGTAGGG
>NW_008649737.1:63649-71624 GCF_000695815.1 Acanthisitta chloris
TAATCACACTGCAAGGGCTTACAACTATTCTTATGAGTAAAATGAATGGGATTTTCTGTAGCTCTGATCCACTACTAAATAGCTCAGAAATTCCATTAATGTTGTCCATCACCAGTTTCTGAAAAGGTTTTTTACTTTCACTTTTTTTGCTAACCTAAAGGACACTCATAATTTTGCTAAGGCCCTACACAATACAGCAGCTAGCAGTAACTAGTACTAATGGTTTCTTTTCGTATTCTGTGCTTTTCTGCTAACACTATTTACTTGTCGGGAAAACAACCCAGTGATTTCAAATCAGAGCTAGCTTGCCATTTCCCAGATGTGGGCAAGGAAGAAAACCCAACATGTGCTGAGGGGATACTCATTCTGGATGTTGCTGTAGAAATTTAATCAGGTTGAGGATGCCTTCTTGGACAGCAAGCTGCTTGTACTCATACCTACTGTCAGAAGACAACCTCCAGAGCAATCTCAAGAGCTGTGCTCCCAGGTAACGGTGCAAGGGAAGAGGCTGGGCTAGGATCCAACTAACATTTAGCTAATTTCGGTTGTGACACAGTTTGAGGGAGTATTATAGACAAGACTCCTGTTTGGCTGAACCAAGATCAGGTGTCCACTACTGTGTTTTACTGCTTTTGAAGGGAAATAAGAGCAGATGGAAGTTTCAATCTTTGATAAGCTAGGAGATTGAGATTTCCTGTGATTTGGTCCAATCTTAGCTGTGTAGCAGAAGCAGAAAAGTCCTATGCTCCTGGCAATTTCATATAATAGCCTTCATTGACCTATACAGCATCATGCATAACACAATCTATTTTTAACATGTGGTCTGTAAAATCATTCTGAAAGTGCAACAAAACTTGAGAGTAAGGGGATAAGTGGCTGCAAGAGGGCACTGGAAATTCTGCTCTAATTGTAAGGCTTTAGTCATATTCCATTACTACATGAAAGGTACTCTGCACCTAAGAATTTCAAGACTGATGTTTAAAAATAATCACCCATGAGATACTACCTAAGCCATGTGTTGCTACACTCAAAATATGCAGTGTAACCAGGAAAGGGTTAAAGGCTGATTGAAATTGAAAAATTGTTCTTAATGATTGCAAACCTCCACCTGCTTTCACAGTGCTAACAGGCAAAATTATGGTACTATCTATGCCATCCATTTCCTTCTCCTCTGATGCATTATAACAGCATGTAAAGAAAGAACTATGGTTTTCTATATTACGCAAACTGAACTTTTCAAATCCATGAAGAATGTCAGCAAAAGTTGTCAGTCTTGTACATGGATCATTACCAGTTTTGAAAGGTGAGACTCATAACTGCAGATTGGAGGTTAGCTTCTTTCTCTCTCTCTCTCTCTCTCCCTGCCTCTATCCCTTCCTTTCATTCTTCCCTGCTCCCTTGGCCTTATCATTTATTTTATTTTCTTCTTTTCTTCTTTTTATTACTTTGCAATAAGAGACAGAGCTTTTCAATACAACATAAAGAGACAATTATTCAGAGAAATCATCTAGGAGAGCAGAAAATGCTTTTCCCATTTGTTATGCATTCAAGCAGGTACTACATGAAACAAGAGACTTTAATACTGTTTATTTGTGTTGACCCAAATAGTAAAAACTATCAAATGTTAGTGACTTAGTTATTCCAGGCTTACTTAGCCTGGAATGCATGTTGTGTAGCTTTAGTACATATGTTTGCTGTGCTGTCTACAGTCATGATATGCACAGGTGAAGATGGACATCATATAGTATGAATTACAATGTTTGGGGTGAAGAACAGCTTACCTCAGTGATGTTCTGTGCACTGTAAAGGCTATGCCTCTTAGCCTGCTGAATCACATTGAATATATATATTTAAATACTGCTTATAATAAAAAGATCTTGTTTAATTTGTTTTAAATACCGCTTATAATAAAAAGATCTTGTTTAATTTTTAGAGAAAAACACTTGGTCTGAAGGTCCAGCATCTGTATTTTAACATAAGCTTTTAACTTCTTTTTCATGATTACTTACCTAAAGAGCTAAATTCAAAGAAAAATCTGGCAACCTGACTGCCTGCTTTGTCCTGGAAATATTAAATTACTGTCTCATATTGTTCAGACTGATTTCTAATTCAGGCATCTCTGATTGTCACTGTGCCTTCATATCTCTCTGTGGGGTATGGGACCACAATCCAGCTACAGCAAGACATTCTCACTCTCAGCTGCCCGTGAGTCTTTCCCTCCACCTTGGAGTGGGTACAGTGTGAGTGAGCAAAGCCATGACTGTGGTCCCAGCTGCCAGTCCTAGAGCTTCCTCTCACAGCTGACTGCCCATGCTATGTGCTTAAAGCTCTCTTTTGGGGGCTCAGCAATTTTTCTCTGTTGATTATACAGTCTGTCAGGAGGAGAAAGCACCTTATAGCCTGGTAATATTGTTCTCTCATTTGTATGTAAAAGCTGTGGGTTCATATTAGACAGCATTTGAGGAAGGTTCACAAAAGAAGTTTTCATGCTTCCTGCTTTGTTAGAGGATGTTGGAGGATGAAAACATAAATGTTTAAGTAAAGGAGAGTTTTGGGTTTTCCATGCTTTTCATTAGAATTTTATGTTGGATCATTTGGGTGTATCAGCTTGCTGGTTCTTCAGCCCTCTTGTGGTGCCTAGTTTTATCCCACATCTTGTACAGGATTTTTGAGAATTTTGGACAGCAATCTGAACTTTACACCCCAATTCCACATTTGCCACGTGTGATGACAACAGCCAATTCCAGCCATCCTTGTGGGTCTGCCTCAGCATCCTGACCTAAAATGATTATTACTGAATCAGAAGCCAGACACTCAGGGACTATTATACATAGGTATATACAGAGTTTTCTGATTTCTAATTCCTGATGAAGCACCAAAGAGCTTAAGACTGCAATGTATTTATTCTATGTTCGTAGAGGAACATAACAGAGAGCAGAAATTTTATTATAACTGCTTTTTTAAAGCTGAAAGACCTTTCTCTTTGTAAAATTGTTTTTAAGGTGGACTTTTTCAATATCCAGCAAGTTTAAATTATTCTCAGCCAGTACTCTTCTCTGCCATGTGCATTGGGTGTTGAGATATAACAATAAGAAAGGTTTGAGAAATCTCAGGCACTTCTTTTGGCAGATAACTTTTCACAGACCACAATTTTAGCTCTTGTTAATTTAGCACTAAATACATGTTGTGCTGTATCACACTTGGAAAATATTTATTTTAAAAATAGTAGATTGGTATTGTAAAGGCAAGTTGTACAGAAACTGAACACTATGCAAGTAAAATAACATACTTCAGCTTCCAAAAACAAAAGGCAAAAAGTATTAAGGAATAACACTGACAAGAACTGAGTAATTGTTAAAAATCATAATTCATCAAATCAACTTTGCAGAAACAAAGAACTAAGCCGATAACTGAAGTTATCATTTATGACTAAGAGCTGGAAAGCAAACCAATATATGTGCAGACCCGTCCACTGGGGAATACCCTCAGTCAGCCCCAGGTGCTCTTGGGCAGTAGAGTGCCACCATCAGGGAAGTGTCATCCTGCTGGGAGCTGCCAAGGGCAGGGCAGGAGGGTGGGAAGGACTAGATTTCTAGACATCTACAGGGTGACTAGAAGCCTTCCAGTCCTGCCAGTGGCTGCACATAACATGCAACAGTCTTCTCATTGTTGTTATTTGTATGCAATGTGGCTTGGTGTCTACATCTAATCAAAAAGTTGTAAGATTCAGGGTATAAAGCTCTTTTTTTAACCAAAATCTTCCTGAGCCGCTGTTCTGCGTTGCTCCTCAGTGAGCCCTTGAGCTATAGGCTGGTGGATTTTAAACAAGCAAGACCCTTGCAGTAAACAAACACAGTCATTTAATTTTACAAGTACATAAGGGGATTTATGCTGCAAGATTGATCTGACTATTTGATTGTAGCAATAGAAAAGTCAAAAAGCTTTTTCTAGGGTTCACATGTTTTATGGTTTCTTATAATCTAAAATGCACATCTTCCAAAAGCAAAGTGAAAATATATTAAATATAGCATGGTCATAGAAAAGGAGAACAAAGACCTGGCACATCTCCCCAGTGAAGTACATGGCAAAGGCTTCTCTTAATTATCAGGAATGGGAAAAAAAAATAAATAGTAAGTTATAAATATTACTTACGTACTAATACAGTAGACTAATTACACTCATCTGAGACAAAGCAAAACCACACCATTTTATATGGAAATTATGCACAAAGCAATTTACAAACAGTTAATGTCATCATATATTAATCAACTCTCAGACTAATTATAGGTGCATTTCCACCATTTGTCACAATACTCAGAATTTCTAGTCAAAGCAAGGAATATAACAGAGACATACAAAGAGTGTGTTTTCTGCAGGCAGCCAGCATGGTGTTCTGTGCCTTCAGTGAGAGCCAACTCCACCCGTTGGGTACCCAGAGAGCCACACTGAAATTCTCTTGTTCCTCCATTTCAATGCTCTCAGGAGAGGAAATTCTAGCAATATTAATCCCTGAACTGCAGAGTTGTTAATTTTTACTTAAAAGGTTCCTAAAAGCTTTAAAAATAAGTTAGCAATAACAACAAATAATCTCAAAGATTGTGTGTGACCCATTCCTTAAACTTCTGGCAAAACAAGGAAAAAACTTCTGGTGAGACCCTACTTTTTCACTATTACCAACTTGTTTATTCATGACTGGTTTACTTACAGGATACAATCTCCCCAAAACCTCATGCTTGATCATTTCATTTTTTTCACTTATTTGGTGCATTATGACAGTTAAGATTCTTGTCACTGAAAGTCAGTTTATATATAATTCTGCATTTCATTTTGACAAATTATAAATGGCCCAACAGATGACTAACTTCCTTAATTTCACAAATCTCTCCCTTCTCTCTTTGTGTATTATTCACTGCCTACACAAACTGTAGTGAAAATAGTTTCTAAAAGTGCATCCTTCATTAAACAATTTTATTCTTTTCTTGTTTACTAAGATACTTACACACTTCTTCTCCTGAAAATAGAGTTTAGGGAAATTCTGTGGTCTGAATTATGTGAGGGTTCAGACATGATGTGCCTTTGCTGTCATATTATCTATGATCCTATGAATAAGTCAAAAAGTAAAGCAAGTGAAGAGCTGAAAATCATCTGACAACCTCAGCTTCAGCTTATACTGAAAACTGTATCACTTACTACAGCTGACAACTTCTCTTAAATGGTGCAAAATGGTTGTTTTCTTCCATGGAGGTATGTAATTTGAGGAGAGAATACTGGTGTCAAAGCCTGATTTCATGGAGCAGTACATTCATGGATATCTGTAGACCTCATCATCATATTCAACGCTAAGGTTACAACAGCCAGTTCTATATTGTGAACATCAATAAAACTCAGGAACAGCTCAGAAGAGGTTAACAAATTTCCACTGGCTTAACAACAGTTGCCACATAATTATAATACTTTGCAGAGCAGACCTGTGGAGACTGAAAATATCACATCCACTGTAAGTGGTGAGCATAAGGCCATGAAGAGGACTGTCTTCCCTTTTTCATTTAAAAGTAAAAACTGGTTTTACAAACAGAAAATAATCTGTCCCAATTTAAAGGGAGAATAATGAATATGTTTGTTCATTTGTTTAAAGACAAAGTATTTCACCACAAGGGCAGTAAAGCACTGGAGAACATTAGCTAGGGAAGTTGAGCAGTTTACCTCTTGGAGATTTTCAAGACGTGACTAGACAAATCCCTGAGCAACCTGGTCTAAATTTAGTGCTAACCTTGCTTTGAGCAAGAGATGGCACAAGATGGTCTTCTGAGACCCCTTCCAATTGAAACACTCTATGATTCACTGTTTCCACTTGTCTTGAATAATCTGGAAATTACTGACAGATTTGGAAGGTGATTCTTGGGAGCCTCAAAGTAGGAGGACTCTCTTAGCTGGTTCTCTTCTCTATGCCTCTGGGCCAGAGGCCTGCACAAGCCATGAGCTCCTGTACTGCACATTCTTCTTGGAAAGTGCCATATGACATAATCCAAGATTTGTATCTTGGATTAGTTATTTGCATAAACATTTCTCTCTAGTACCTGACTTCATTTAGTCAGGTGTTGCATATCTATAATCATAGTCATTACTGCAGGGTATCAGTTAGCATTATTTGTACAGTGGCACCTCCTGATTGGCCTATTTTGCCAAACATTGTATTAAAAATTGTTTAAAAAAATGAGATAGCCATCCTACAGAGACAGCAGCCTCAGTCAGGCTTCAAAGTGTGGTGGCATGCACAGACATGCTTACAGAAAACCATCATCATTAAGAAAAAGTGCTTTAATAATTCACTGCAGCTGAACCTGCAACTAGTAGCTAATGGAAGCAACACATACATAGCAATGCTATACACTGGTTCTAGCATTATAGAAGTCATGACTGACATCTCTAAATATGCATTATAAAAATAATTGTAAACCATCTAATCAAACAAACAAACAAAAAAGCATTTTTTGGTTGTTAGGAAAAATGGATAATTTACACTATCTGTAAAAGACAGATTAAGGTTTACGACTATCATAGAGGTGCCCCAACGCATGATAACAAGAGAGCTGGATGCAGCTTTCATTCAGACTATTAACTACATGATCTTTAGAAATGATCATGGATCCTCCCAACAGGATATAGTCCTGATAGTGAAAAATATGTAATAACCAAATAGAACATCATTATTTGAAGTCATCTCTGCAGTCCAACGTTCATTCTGACTACACTGCACTGTTTTGTGCTTGGAACATTACAATATTAGCACAGTCTAGTAACCTTAAACTGACACCTCTCCTGTAGAGATCATGAGCTTCCTGGTGAAGATGCACTTGATTGGCAGATTGAATGTCAAATCTTCAGCACTCTGTCTTATGGTTTCATTCATCAGGGAGATATATCTCTACTTTTGGCAGAGAGGTATGATGATAATTTAGTCTCCATTCATATAGAGCAACTTAGATCTATCAATACATGTCTATCCAGAAAAATATTAATTTTTTTTTCTTTGTTACAGCAGCAATGACATGTTTCAGTGCGGACCCTGGGAGGAGGCAGACTTAATACATATGCTTAAATATGTATTCTCCTTCCAGGTTACAAGGTGCTTAATAAATAAAGTGCTGTGTAAGTAATCATGCTGCTCTTCTCCATTTTCTGTGCATTTTTGGCAGGTCTGTAAACTACATGTTCAAAACAATCCCTGCCTGATCTTTTGTTTGTGATCAACACTGTTTCAAACAGACTTTGAATCTAGAAAACAGAAACCCAATACGTTCTTTGACAATACCCAAATAAGAATATATATTTGCAATAATAAAATTTAAATTTCATCATTCTGCTACTCTGATAATGGGGGCAAACTGCCAGTGATATTGACTATGTTTTTTTCCCTCCACAAAATGAAGATATAAAAATTCAGACTAGCTGAACTAGATTAGAAACTTGATCTAACTATGATATTTAGAAAGTCTAGCACTCTTTCTGATTAGACTCTCAGACTGGATCATCAGTCTCTGGGACTGTGAAATATGACATTTATAGTAATGTAGATCCTTATCGTTGTGGTGACAAAAAGCATTTTCAGTGACTCACCACATGTGAGAGAAGAAAAGAAACAATTTTTTTTTTCTTTTTACAGCCCAGTGCCATTTGTAGATGGAATGTTTGGTACCCAACTTGGATAAGTATACAGATCAAATATAGGCACTATCCATGTCATAATTGCAAGCATAACTATAGCAACTCCGATGATGTTAATGCCCAAACCAGCTTTCACCTAAAGAAAAGGAAAAAGAAAGCAGAAACTTACATCAAGACACTGAAGAAAATTTTTAAACTGATAAAAATCCCCATTAGGGACTTTTGCTTAAAACTCACCATGTCCATAACAGTTAAATGACCATATGAAAATACAATGGCATTGGATGGGTTTGACACAGGAAGCAGGAAT